>NW_026576850.1:0-105000 GCF_028641065.1 Leucoraja erinaceus
GTTTATCAGTCTTTCTTCATAAGACAGTCCTGACAGCCCAGGAATCAGTCTGGTGAACCTTCTCTGCACTCCCTCTATGGCAATAATGTCCTTCCTCAGATTTGGAGACCAAAACTGTACGCAATACTCCAGGTGTGGTCTCACCAAGACCCTGTACAACTGCAGTAGAACCTCCCTGCTCCTATACTCAAATCCTTTCGCTATGAAAGCTAACATGCCATTCGCTTTCTTCACTGCCTGCTGCACCTGCATGCCTACTTTCAATGACTGGTGTACCATGACACCCAGGTCTCGTTGCATCTCCCCTTTTCCTAGTCGGCCGCAATTTAGATAATAGTCTGCTTTCCTGGTTTTTGCCACCAAAATGGATAACCTCACATTTATCCACATTATACTGCATCTGCCAAACATTTGCCCACTCACCCAGCCTATCCAAGTCACCTTGCAGTCTCCTAGCATCCTCCTCACAGCTAACACTGCCCCCCAGCTTAGTGTCATCCGCAAACTTGGAGATATTGCCTTCAATTCCCTCAGCCAGATCATTAATATATATTGTAAATAGCTGGGGGTCCCAGCACTGAGCCTTGCGGTACCCCACTAGTCACTGCCTGCCTAATGAAGAACTCAACCATATTATGGTCACTCTTGCCCAAGGGGGCACGTACAACAAGATTGCTAACTAACCCTTCCTCATTACTCAATACCCAATCTTAAAATAGCCTGCTCCTCTCGTTGGTTCTCCTCTACATGTCTAATCATCTGTATAACAATATATATGTATGTGTATATATATGCATGTATGTGTGTATATGCATACTATATGATATGTGTGTATATGGTATGTATATATATACGTTTATATGTGGGGATGTATGCATATAAATGTATCAATGTATGCGTGTGTATGGTGTATGATGTGTATATATGTATGTGTGTAATATATGTGCTGTATATATATGTGTGTGTGTAAAAATATAATATGCATATATATATTATTACTATATAATTATATAGAAAATTGCCTTTATGGTTTATGTATATCATCTTACAAGACAAATAAATTAATAGTGATTATTTAAAATCAAGTTGCTTCTGATCCATGAGAATAAACTTACTATTCTCTAACTTGCCTCTAACACACAGACACACAAATTCATATAAAGATATATAATATGTATACGTTAAATTTATTTGGTGCAGTGTGTGTGTTAAAGCAATCCAATGCAAGGGAAACTACGCAAAGGAGGGGGCTGTTCCCGCTACAAGATACTCGCCAGTTTTTTTTGAGGATCTTTGCTTTGCTTTCAAAGATTATAGCGCGAGCTCTATATCTTTGCTTTGGATCACACCAGCGGGTGGACATACCGGAACCTCAGCGTGTCGCGCCATTGAAAAAATGGCGGGCGTGACGTTCACGTCAAGTTACTACAACGACAGCCCATTGGATTTCGAGGGACCCCCCCCGTGGTTGTATTGCTCCTCCTAAGGCATATTCTGGGCCCAGCATCTCTGGAGAGCATAGGGATATTTTACAGGGATAGGTGACGACTCCTCGTCTCAGACAGAAAGTCAGGGGAGAGGGAGACGAGAGATAGAGATGTCATGGTGATTGGTTTGAGAGATTAAATAAAAATAGGTGAATAGAAGATATGCAAAAAACGCGACCCCCGATGATAAAGGACCACACGGCATTTGTTAGCTGTGGGCCCCGGGTTTGTGAGAACAAGTCCATGTCGATAGGAGCCAGACATTCAGGCCATCCTCAGGTATTCATCGAGCCTACTCCGCAATTTACAATCACATGGCCTCCCCGCATCCCTCGATCCTCATCCTTCTCCCCTAACCCCATTCATCCCTGGACTTCTCCCCATAACCTCTTGACACATCCGCTCCCTCCGCATTCACAGAATCTATACACTACTCTATGACTTAAACAACACTGCCCTAATGATAAGGGCAACACGGCGTGCGCGCGCCTCAGCGATGAGAGATTTCCTGCTCCCCACAGCGCCAGAGACCCGGGGTGCGATCCCGACAACGGGCCGCTGTCCGTTTCACGCCCGGGACGGGAGTGGTTTTCCTCCAGATCTTACGGTTTCCTCCCACACTCCAAAGACGTGACAACGATTGTAGGTTATATTGGCCCCTATGAATCGTAAATTGTTTCTGGGTGTGTGTACAAACAGTGTGAGTCAAGGTCAAGTCAACTTTATTTGTCAAAAACACGTACAAGAGTACAGTGAAATGAAAGTGGCACATGCCTGCGGGTTCAACTCTGTGCGGGATTGCAAATTCGAACAACAGAACAACAAGAACTGAATCAATATTTACATTTAAAAAAGACAAAACAGTAAATGAGTCCCTGGTGAGATTAGAGTTTACAGTCCTGATGGCCTGTGGGAAGAAACTCCGTCTCGTCCTCTCTGTTTTCACAGCGTGACAGCGGAGATGCTTGCCTGACCGTAGCGGCTGGAACAGTCCGTTGCTGGGATGGTTGGGGTCCTTCATTATGTTGCTGGCTCTGGATCTGCGCCTCCTGGTGTATAGGTCCTGCAGGGGGGCGAGTGTAGTTCCCATGGTGCGTTCGGCCGAACGCACTACTCTCTGCAGAGCCTTCCTGTCCTGGGCAGAGCTGTTCCCAAACCAGACTGAGATGTTACCGGACAGGATACTTTCTACAACCCCAGAGTAGAAGGACTGAAGGATCCTCAGAGAGACTCTGAATTTCCTCAGCTGCCTGAGGTGGTAAAGGCGCTGCCTTGCCTTTCTCACCAGTGCGGCAGTGTGTGTTGTCCATGTCAGATCCTCTGTGATGTGGACTCCCAGGTACTTAAAGCAGCTCACCCTATCCACAGTATCCCCATTTATTTCCAGTGGCGTGTACGCCCTCGGATGTTGTGCCCTTTTAAAGTCCACAATCAGCTCCTTAGTTTCTGTGCCAATCAAGAGGAGGCTGTTGTTCTGACACCAGAGTGCCATGTCAGCCACCTCCTCCCGGTAGGCCTTCTCATCGTTATTGGAGATCAGGCCCACCACCACAGTGTCATCAGCAAACTTGATGGAGTTGGAGCTGAACCTAGCCACACAGTCATGTGTGTACAGGGAGTACAGTAGGGGGCTAAGGAGGCAACCCTGGGGGGATCCTGTGTTCAGGGTGAGGGGGTTGGGGGTATGTCTTCCCATCTTGACCACCTGGGGCCTGCCGGTGAGAAAGTCCAGGACCCAGGCACACAGGGGAGTGTTCAGTCCCAGTTCCAGCAGCTTCTCAGCAAGTCTGGTAGGGACTATGGTATTGAAAGCTGAACTGAAATCAATGAACAGCATCCTCACGTAGCCCCCCTTCTGGCTGTCAAGGTGAGAGAGAGAGAGCGGTGTGCAGAACCTGGGAGACCGCATCATCCGTGGATTTGTTCGGACGGTATGCGAACTGCAGCGGGTCCATGTTGCGAGTGAGGAAGGCGCAGATGTAGTTCTTTATCAGCCTCTCGAAGCATTTGCGAGGATCGCTGGTCGAGGCGGACTGGGTGGGCCGAAGGGCCTGTTCTCGTTCCATACTCTTCTATACTTATTTCGATGCTGTGTCTCTAAACTAATCTAAATTAAAATGCACAGGAGTGGATTGGAGAGCATTCCGTGTAGCAAGGCAAACTAGCATCGTGCCTTTGGCCACAAGAGGGCATATTTCCCTTGTCCATATCCCTCTAAACCGGTCCTATCCATGTACCAGTCGAAATGTTTCTTAAACATTGCAATATTCTCTGCGTCAACTAACTCCTCTGGCAGCTCGTTCCATACACCCACCACCCTTTGTGTTAAAAAGTTACTCCTCGGGTTCCTATTAAATCTTTCCCTTCACACCTCAAACCTAAGTCCTCTGGTTCTCGACTCCCAAACTCTGGGCAAGTGCGTCTACCCGATCTATTCCCCTCACGATTTTGTACACTTTAAAGCAACCATCCATAATCACCCTCTGCTTCCTTCCACAAAGCCAATTTTCTATCCATTCAGCTATCTGTCCTTGGATCCCATGTGATCTAAACTTCCAGAGCAGCCTACCATGTGGAACCTTGTCGACAAGAGACAACAGGTGCAGGAGGAGGCCATTCGGCCCTTCGAGCCTGCACCGCCATTCATGGCTCATCCCCAATCAGTACCCCATCCCTGACTCCGCTATCTTTAAGAGCCCTATCCAGCTCTCTCCTGAAAGATAGATTCTTAATTAGGACGGGTGTCAGAAGGTTATTGGGAGAAGGCAGGAGAATGGGGTTCGGAGGGAGAGCTAGATCAGCCATGATTGAATGGCAGAGCAGGCTTGATGGGGCGAATGGCCTAATTCTGCTCCTATCACTTATGAAGATTATAAACCTCCAAGCCAACAATTAATGGACTGATTATTCTCCCATGCTTTTATATGAAAATATGCTGGAGCAGGAATTTCAATACTCAAAATCTGCTAGACCAATTTAAAAAACATCATCTTAACAATCAGCTCTTCTCTCAAAGTTTAGTTTTGTTTAATGTCACGTGTACCGAGGTACTGTACAGTGAAAAGCTTGAAACATGAGAAAAACATTTTTCACACAGAGAGTGATGAATCTCTGGAATTCTCTGCCACAGAAGGTAGTTTGAGGCCACAGTTTTTTGTTCATTGGCTATATTTAAGAGGGAGTTAGATGTGGCCCTTGTGGCTAAAGGGATCAGGGGGTATGGAGAGAAGGCAGGTACAGGATACTGAGTTGGATGATCAGCCATGATCATATTGAATGGCGGTGCAGGCTCGAAGGGCCGAATGGCCTACTCCTGCACTATTGTCTATGTTTCTATGTTTCTTCTACCACCACTAGTCACTCCCTGCCATTCTGAAAAGGAGCCGTTTACTCCTACTCTTTGCTCCCTGTTTGCTAGCCAGTTCTCTATCCACATCAATACTGACCCCCCAATACCGTGTTTTTTATGTTTCATATAAAAAGCAGTTTATAAAATAAACATGTTTAAGAAGGAACTGCAGATGCTGGAAAATCGCAGGTAGACAAAAATGCTGGAGAAACTCAGCGGGTGAGGCAGCCTCTATGGAGTGAAGGAAATAGGCAACGTTTCGAGTCGAGACCCTTCTTCAGACTTAACCTATAAAAGAAACATATAAGGTTAAGATGAACAGAATTGACAACGACTTGGTCTTTTGGATTCAAAACTGGTAGATAGATAGATAGATAGATAGATAGATAGATAGATAGATAGATAGATAGATAGATAGATAGATAGATAGATAGATAGATAGATAGATAGATAGATAGATAGATAGATAGATAGATAGATAGATAGATAGATAGATAGATAGATAGATAGATAGATAGATAGATAGATAGATAGATAGATGTGATAGATAGATGTGGCAGGACTATGTTCAGATTGGAGGTCTGTGACCAGTCGAGTTTAGTTTAGAGATACAGCGCTGAAACAGCCCCTTCGGCCCACCATGTCCGCATCGACCAGCAATCCCCCGCACATTAACACTACCTTACACACACTAGGGACAGTGGCGACCAGAACTTGGAGCTGGGGCACGTTCCGGCGGCAGCGGCCACTCGACCCGACCCGACCGCGGGCCCAGTGGAACGACAGCGGCGGCTGGGACAGCGACAGCGGCCTCGGCGCAGAGGGAGAATAAGAAGGGATGAGACAAAGACTTAAGACTTTTGCCTTCACCACAGTGAGGAGGTGCCTGGTGAACTCACTGTGGTGGATGTTAATTTGTGTTTATTGTGTGTTTTGTCATTTTTACTATATGTAGGACTGCAAGGCAACTAAATTTCGTTCAGACCGCACACAATAAAGGCTACTTGTTACTTGTTACTTGTTGTAGAATTATACCAAGCCAATGAACCGACAAATCCGTACATCTTTGGATTGTGGGAGGAAACGGAAGATCTTGGAGAAAACCCACGCAGGTTACAGGGAGAACGTACAAACTCCATAACAGACACCCGTAGTCAGGATCAAACCCTGGTTTCTGGCGCTGTAAAGCAGTAGCTCTATCGTGCCACCCAGTTCTGCAGGGATCTGTGCTGGGGTTACTGTTGTTTGTGATATAAGTAAATTACCTTGACATAAATGTAAGGTAGACAAAAATGCTGGAGAAACTCAGCGGGTGAGGTCTGAAGAAGGGTCTTGACCCGAAACGTCGCCTATTCCTTCGCTCCATAGATACTGCCTCACCTGCTGAGTTTCTCCAGCATTTTTTATCTACCTTCAATTATTCCAGCATCTGCAGTTCTCTTAAACTTGACATGAAAGTAGACGGGTTGGTTAGTAAGTTTGCAGGTGACACCAAGATTCCCGAGGTCACGGGCTGTGTGGAAAGCTATCAAAGATTGCAACGGGATGTAGATCAGCTACAGAAATGGGCAGAGAGATGGCAGATGGAGTTTAATCCAAGCCAGTGTGAGGTGGTGCATTTTAGGAGGTCGAATGTAATAGGAAAAATATATATTTAATGGCAAGACCCTTATCAGCATTATTGTACAGAGGGATTTTGGGATGCAAATCTATAGCTCCCTGAAAGCAGCAAGACATGGATAGAGTGGTTGTAGTGGCAGGTTATTATATCGTTCAAGGAATTATTTCCTCTATCCGCTATGATTGAAGACGGGTAAGGAGTTTCTTTATGCACCCACGAGCTCTCCATGAGACATTCAATGCCGTCGAAAGATAAATCTTCCAAACACAGTCTCTTGATTAATAGTTTATTTATTGGAGCTTTCAGAGCTCCCGCGGCGGCAGCTTCTCCCGCCGGAGTTGCGGGGCTGAAAATGGCCCGGAGCGGGGCCTGACATCGCCCGGCGCGGCTTTAACGGTCGCGGGACTTACCATCACCCACCGGGGGCTTTAACATCAGGAGAGGATGGAGAGCAGGGGAGAGACAAGACTTTGCCTTCCATCACAGTGAGGAGGAGATTCACTGTGATGGATGGCTGTGTGAATTGAGTTGGTTGTGTGTCTTGGAAAATTGTTTCTTTTTGTTGTATGGCTGCAGAAACCAAAGTTCCTAATGGAAAAATAAAGTTCATTGTATTGTATTGTAGTAGTAAAAACAGTGAGATATTCACCCAAACTTCTTCTTGTCTAAGTACATTTTGATCGTGCATGGTCGAACTCCTGCATGGTCGACAGCCGTGCCTTCCCCATGTCTTCTAAAACTAAATTAAAACTAAAAGCACGTTGACATGAAAATCCCAGCTACAAACACTCCTCCGACTATGCATAGATCCCACCCACATAATTACAGGCAGATCAAATTTAAAAGTAACTGGTTATAACTGGTTATAGTTTATAACATACTGAGTTCAGTCAAATGGCCACTACAGTGGTAAAAAAGGCGTATGGTATGTTTGCTTCCATATGTCGGGGCATTAAGCCCAAGAGCTCTTTGGGCTCACAGAGTCAAGGGACATGGGGAGAAGGCAGGAACGGGGTACTGATGTGGATGAATAGCCATGATCTCATTGAATGGCGGTGCTGGCTCGAAGGGCCGAATGGCCTACTCCTGCACCTATTTTTTATGTTACAATGTATAGCCCCTGTCCCACTGTACGAGGTACTTCATGAGTTCTCCCGTGTTTTACCCCGATTCGAACTCGGAGAATGTCCGTAGTTCATTGGATGTAGGGGTTTGTGGATGTCTCGTAGCGGCTCGTACGAGTAACGGTAGGTACTCGGGACATCTGGTAAACTCGTGAAGTTTTTTCATCCCTGCAAAAAATGTCCACGAGTAAAAAAAATACTCGTGATGAAAAAAATGGTTACTTTTTATACCTACCTACCGTTAGCATTACGAGCCGCTACGGGACATCCACGAACTCCTACGGACCCGCTACGGACATTCTCCGTGTTCGAATCAGGGGAAAACTCGGGAGAACTCGTGAATTACCTCGTACTGGTGGGACAGGGGCTTTAGAGTAAGAACATCATGATGCGGCTCTACAGGCTGCATTTGGAGCATTGCCATACAGTTCTGGTCGCCCCTCTACAAAAAGGATGTAGAGGTTTTGGAGAGGGTGCGGAGGAGGTTTCCCAGAATGATTACTGGATTAGCGGGTGATAGCTACAGGGTGAGGTTGGACAGACTTGGATTGCTTTCTCTGGAACCGCAAAGTTTGTGGGCAGAAAAAAAAAATACATAGGGTGAACAATCAGAACTATTTCCCTGAAGATGGAAAAAATCAAACACTAGAGGGCATAGCTTTAAGGGAGTGGCAAAGTTTGGTGGTGGGTGTATGGAACGAGCTGCCAGAGGAGGTAGTTGAGGCCGGGACTATCCCAACGGTTTAAGAACAGTTAGACAGGTACATGGACAGGACAGGTTTGGAGGGATATGGACCAAGCGCAGGCAGGTTGGACCAGTGTAGCTGGGATATTGTTGGATGTTGTGGGCAAGTAGACAATAGACAATAGGTGTAGGAGTAGGCCATTCAGCCCTTTGAACCAGTACCGCCATTCAATATAATCATGGCTGATCATCCACAATCAATACCCCGTTCCTGCCTTCTCCCCATATCCCCTGACTCCACTATCTTTAAGAGCCCTATCTAGCTCTCTCTTGAAAGTATCCAGATAACCTGCCTCCACCGGCCTCTGAGGCAGAGAATTCCACAGACTCACAACTCTCTGTGTGAAAAAGTGTTTCCTCATCTCCGTTCTAAATGGCTTACTCCTTATTCTTAAACTGTGGCCCCTGGTTCTGGACTCCCCTAACATCGGGAACATGTTTCCTGCCTCTAGCGTGTCCAAATCCTTAATAATCTTATATGTTTCAAGGGGGAGGGAGGAACGAAGAAGGGACCCGGAGAAAACCCACGTGGTCTCAGGGAGAACGTGAAAACTGCGTGCAGACAGCAACAGTAGTCAGGATTGAACTCCAGTCTCTGGAGCTGTAAGGCAGCAACTCTACCGCTGTGCCACCGTACTGCCCTGCAAGAATATTGTCGAAATAACAGATTTCACCGAATATGCAATTGGTTCCTAATTTTCTATTCTGCATATTATTTCACAGAAATGTTATCATTTTCTGTTTTTGATCCATAGGGCGGTCACGGTGGCGCAGCGGTAGAGTTGCTGCCTTACAGCGAATGCAGCGCCGGAGACCCGGGTTCCATCCCGTCTACGGGTGCTGTCTGTACGGAGTTTGCACGTTCTCCCCGTGACCTGCGTGGGTTTTCTCCGAGATCTTCTGTTTCCTCCCACACTCCAAAGACGAAGGTAGACAAAAGTGCTGGAGAAACTAAGCGGGTGCGGCAGCATCTATGGAGCGAAGGAAATAGGCAACGTTTCGGGCCAAAACCCTTCTTCAGACCCTCTGAGGATAGTTCAATTTAGTTCAGTTTAGAGAAAGAGTCTAAAGACGTACGGGCTTGTAGGCTAATTGGCTTGGTAAATGTAAATATTGTCCCTAGTGGGTGGAGGATAGTACTAATGTGCGGGGATCGCTGGTCAGCGCGGGCCCCGTGGGCCGAAGGGCCTGTTTCCGCGCTGTATCTCTGAACTTTTTGCACATAAATATCACACTGCATTAAGAATTTCATGACGTAGAACACAGTTCAGCACAGGAACAGGCCCTTCGGCCCACAATATCTGTGCTGAACACGATGCCAGGTTAAATTAATCACCTCTGTCTGCACTTGATCCATATCCCTCCATTCTTTTATCTTGCACCAAATGTTATTAATAGCACATTTAAAAAACAACTCTCGTTGGCCAAAGTGCTTTACATTGGTGGAGGTACTAACGTTATACAACACTGGTTCATAGATTAATTACATACATAAATATATACATAAAGCCCTCGTTCACAGGACGTCAAGAAAGGCTTGGGAGTAGAGATGAGTTTTTTGTCTCGACTTAAAGGAGTCGATGGAGGGAGCAGTTCTGATGGGAAGGGGGATGCTGTTCTACAGTCTAGGAGCTGCACCCGCAAAGGTGCGGTCGCCCCTGAGCTTATGCCTAGACCGCGGGATGTTCAGTAACCCCAAGTCGGCCGGTCTGAGGGACCTTGAGGTGGTGTGGTGGGTGAGAAGACTTTTGATGTAGGTGGAGGCAAGCTTGGCTGTGGGTGGCTCGATTGTAACCATGTATAGTTTTTTCTGCGGACTGGGTAGCACGTATTAAAACAGCTTTTCACTGTCTCTTGGTAACATAGAAAAAGAGAAAATAAGGGCAGGAGTAGGCCATTCGGCCCTTCGAGCCAGCACCGCCATTCAATATGATTGTGGCTGATCATCCAGAATCAGTACCCTGTTCCTGCTTTCTCCCCATATCCCTTGATTCCGTTAGCCCTAAGAGCTCTATCTAACCCTCCCTTGAAAACATCCAGTGAATTGGCCTCCACTGCCTTCTGTGGCAGAGAATTCCACAGATCCACAACTCTCTGGGTGAAAAACATTTTCTTCATCTCAGTCCAAAATGGCCGACCCCTTATTCGTAAACTGTGACCCCTGGTTCTGTACTCCCCCAACATTAGGAACATTTTTTCCTGCATCTATCCTGCCCAATTCCTTAAGCATTTTATCTGTTTCTATAAGATATCCTCTCATCCTTCTAAATCCCAGTGAATATAAGCCCAGTCGACCCATATGACAGTCCTGCAATCCCGGGAATTAACCTGGTGAACCTATGCTGCACTCATGAACTCACGTGAGAATGAACCAAACTTAACTGAACCCTGTATATCCATGAGCCTTTCTGAAGGCCCCATAAACATCACTATCACCACCCCTGACAGCATGTTCCAGGCACCCACTACTCTCAGTGTAAAGAAAGACACTCTGCACATCTCTATACTTATAAAACTCTCATCTTGTATGTGGATTTAAGTAAGTATAATCACTTCTCGAAAAAATGAGGCGCTAACAGTAATATTTTTACATATTCCAGTAGAGATCTTTCCCGTGGAGTCCAAAATCACTTTATCTGAAAATGTCATGCTTTATTTCTTGTTATTACTGAAAATATTCAAAAATCTGACAAAACTTTGAAATAAAAACGACTGCTTTCGTTGATGTCGTCACAATGGATCTGCGTGCAGTCTTCCTAGCGCTGCAAGTGACGTCAGCCTCCCCACTCCTCCCCCCCTCCCCCCTGTTATTCAAAATACACTGAAAGAACGAGCAAGTCGGGCTCTGGATTGAAGCCGCCGAACTCGCAGTCCTTTGGTTGATGCCCGCTGCCTGGCCACCCACCCGCTCCCCTCCATCATCCCCTCTCCTCCTCCCCACCTCCTCTCCATCCCCTCCTCTCCCCCCTCCTCCACTCCCTATTCTCCTCCCCCTCATCTCGCCCCCCTCCTCTATCCCTCTCCTCTACCCTCCTCCCTCCTCCTCTTCACCCCCCATCCCACCCCCTCCCACACCCCCTCCCACCCCCCCTCCTCTCCCTCCTTCCACTCTCCCCCCCTCCCCTCTCCCCTCCCCGGCCTCTCTCCCTCTCCCCCCCTCCTTCCCCTCCCTCCTCCCCCTCCCCCTTTCCCCCTTCTCTCCCCCTCTCCTCCAGCCCCCTGCCCCCCAGTCGCCGGCTCTCTCTCCCCTCCCTCCCTCTCCAATATCAAGGGGGGGGGGGAGTTAGAGAGTGTGTGTGGGTGGGTGGGGGGGTAGTTAGTGTGTGTGTGTGGGGGGGGGGGGGTGGTAGTTAGTGTGTGGGGGACTCCACAGGCCACCCCCCACCCCCCCGTAACCGTGCGTTGAGGGGACAGCACCCAACGGGTCCCCCTTGCTCTAGTCTCCTTTATGTGACCCCCATCTGCCTTTGAAGCTCTGCCTTCATGTCCTTAGCGTTCCCACCCAACAGTTTAATGTCAAAACTGCAAATCTGTCTTTTCTCTGGAACTCTACATTCATCAGGGGCCTCGGTTACAGGCTGATCTTCCAACTATGTTCAGACTTGGGATTTTGCAAATGTCTCTTCACAACCATATGATGAATTTATGTGAGATTCCATGTAACTGTAACATTCTCTTTGTGACCACGCGGGACACAAGATCAGAACCCAATAAATATTATGCTGTTGACTTGACTTGATTTGGCTTCAGAGATACAGCGTGGAAACAGGCCCTTCGGCCCTGCACATCCTGACCTACCAGCTGTTGTGTCCTGCAGTCACCACTAGAGGGCTCTGTCTCAAAATGAATGTTTCCTCAGGGAGAGTCCCATGGGCTTAGCAGCAGCCATGTTGGCTTGAAATAAACACAATTTGGGTTTTGTACACCAAGGGTCGTTTGTGAGTTAATTATCCCTTGAATACAACACCAGCCACTAGTAAAGTCGTCACTTTTATTTCTATAGCACATTTAAAAAACAACTCTCGTTGGCCAAAGTGCTTTACATTGGTGGAGGTACTAATGTTAAACAACATTGGTTCATAACACTATCCCAGATGGCAAGGGCACTTTACAATTTTACAGAAGCCAATTAACTTGCAAGCCTGTATGTCTTGGGAGTATGGGAGGGAACCGGAGCACCAGGAGAAAACCAATACATACGGTGACAGGGAGAACTCACAAAACTCCACACAGACAGCAGCCTTAGTCAGGATCGAACCTGGGGCTCTGGTGCTGTAAGGCATCAACTCTACAACTGCGCCACCGTGCCACCCTTTTAAACCACAGGGGAAATTAAAATTGCTTTTTATTATTGTACCAAGATCTAGGTGTTGGTACAATAAAGGAATATAATAAAGGGTTTTTTCTAGTAGTGGGTGTTTCTAGGACCAGAGGGCACAGCCTCAGAATAAGAGGACGTACCTTTAGAATGGAGGAGGAATTTCTGTAGTCAGAGGGTGGTGAATCTGTGGAATTCATTGCCACAGACGGCTGTGGAGGCCAAGTCAGTGGATATTTTTAAAGTGGAGATTGGTAAGTTCTTGAATCGTGAGGGGGGGGGGTGGGAGATTGCAACCTTCACGTGGTCCGCCCTGTTTCGACGAATGCAATCAACCCGGCGTGCACAACCAAATAAGATAAAATACAACAAGTTGTCCTGCAACTTTAGGCTGTGCACGCCATACGCAAGAAGACGAAGAGGCTTTGTGAGGCCTTCAAAGGTTATGGGGAGAAGGCAGGAGAATGGGGCTGAGAAGAGAATAAACAGATCAGCCATGATTGAATGGCGGAGTAGACTCGATGGGCCGAACGGCCTAATTCTGCTTGTATGTCAATACTCTTGATCACATTTGCCAAAGACCCTGATCTAATTTGTATCAGTCCAAATGAGAACGTATCTTAACTGAAGGGTATTAGTTTACACGTTAGACTTTATGACAACCTTATATATCTCAAAGATTTATTTGAAACCATTCCCAAATTATCAGATAATAAAATTAAATTTCATAACATCTGAACTTGAATTTGAAATACTATATCACCTTATTTGTAACCCTTGACTGAACCATGTGTTTTAAATTAATTTTTTTAGCAATATGTAGCTTGAAAACAAGCCCTTCGGCCCACCACGTCCATACTGGCCATCAATCACCCGTACACTAGTTCAATCCTACGCACTAGAGAAAATTTACACAAGCCAATTAACCTAGAAACCTGCGCGTCTTTGGAGTGTGGGAGGAAACCAGAGCGCCCGGAGAAAACCCACGCAGGTCACGGGGAGAACGTGTAGACTTTGCACGGACAGCACCCGTGGTCAGGATCGAACCTGGGTCACTAGTGCTGTGAGGCAGCAACTCTACCAGCTGCTCCGCCCCCAATTAAAGTTAATCGTGGATTAAATATTTATTAGTGTTTAATCCTTGGATTGAAAGTAGCCCTAATTGTACAAAATTATAGTTAATACCTAAAGTGAGAACAGGCACAAAATAATTGTGGAAAAAATGACAAAAACAGCAAGCAATGCAGAGTGAATTACTGACCAGGTGGGGGCAGTATAGGCCTGTGCTGAAAGCATTGTGGTGGCTGACACAGCTAATAACGTCAGGAAAACATGACGGTCTCTCAGTTTCTAAAGCCTGTGCAGTTTAGTTTAGTTTAGTTTAGAGATACAGCACGGAAACAGGCCCTTCGGCCCACCATGTCTGCCACGACCAGTGATCCCCGCACATGAACACTATCCCACACTCGCACTCAATTTACACTCATACCAAGTATACAAACCCAAGCCAATTAACCTACAAACCTGAACGTCCTAGGAGTGTGGGAGGAAACCGAAGATCTCGGGGAAAACCCATGCGGGTCACGGGGAGAACGTGTAAATTCCTTGTATGTGAATACTTGGCCAATAAACTTATTCATTCATTCAAAGTGTGCAGGGATTGGAGGGGTAGGGATCATGTGCAGGCCTAGTGGAGATTAGTTTGGCGTAATATTCGACACAGACATTGGGGACCAAAGGACCTGCTCCTGTGTTGCAGTTTCTGTTTCACTTGGGCTTCTGATAATGGTTGAAGTGAATGTTTTTTTTCTCTCAGTGAAAGAGCACTCCGCAGAATTGGTAAAGTAATTAACTTATAATGACATGATTAGGAAGGCAGGAAGAAGAATGAATATCACCGATACATAAGAGTCAAGGGTGATTATTTGCTGTATGTACTGGGAACGGGAACAATGACATCCTTAATTCCGGCAGTTTGACAGCCCCATTAAAATGCAAAACCACAACAAATACATATGCATAAATCAATAATACAACAAATCAATAATCAGTAATGCCAATTAACCGGACCTTAACACACAAAGCTGGAGTAACATAAAATTATTAAGCACTGGACAGGCTGGAGGCAGGAAACGCGTTCCCGATGTTGGGGGAGTCCAGAACCAGGGGCCACAGTTTAAGAATAAAGGGTGAGCCATTTAGAACTGAGATGAAGAAAAACCTTTTCACCCAGAAGGTTGTGAATTTGTGGAATTCTCTGCCATGGAAGGCAGTGGAGGATGATTCACCGGATGCTTTCAAAAGAGAGTTAGGTGGAACTCTTCGGGTTAGCGGAGAGCTTCATGTACCTCGGCAACCACATCTCCCAGGACCTGACATGGTCACACCACCTCAGCAGCCTGGTAAAGAAGGCCAACCAGCGTCTTTACCACCTCAGACGGCTGAGGGACTTCAAGCTCCCCCTCAGGGTGCTCAAGAACTTCTACACCCATACTGTGGAGAGCATCCTGAGTGGGAGCATCATCACCTGGAGGGGGAACACTACCAAGAGGGACCAACTGGCTCTGAGGAGGGGGGTTCGCTCAGCTGAGCGGACCATCAAAACCACCCTTCGCAACCTGCAGGACATCTACACCAAGCGCTGCAGGTCAAGAGCCAGGAGGATGATCCAGGACCACCCTCCCCCCAACAACAGACGGTTTTCCCTGCTGCCATCAGTGAAACGGTACCGGCTGCTCAGGGCCAACACGGAGAGAATGACGAGGGGTTTCTTTCCCCGGGCCATGAGACTGCTGAACGAGGACTGAGTGTCGCCGCCTCCCCCCCCCCCAGCCCCCCAAACGCCACGCCCAAACCCTCCCCACCCTCCTCACCAGCACCTCCACCGGCAACCCACCCCCCCCCCCACCCCCCCCCCCCCCCCCCCCCCCCGCCCACCTCGTCACCATCACACACACATACACGCACACACACACACACACACACACACACACACACACACACACACACACACACACACACACACACACACACACACACACACACACACACACACACACACCACACACACACACACACACACACACATGTTCCTTCTCTCCAGAGATGCTGATTGTCCCGCTGAGTTACTCCAGCATCCTGCATCTATCTTCAGTTAAAGGGCCTTGGCGGTTTTTTCAGGCGACTGCCGGCGCCATTGACTGACGCATCGGGGTCGGCGAAAGATTTTGAACATTTCTAAATCCAGCGGCGACAAAAAATGTTTGCGACACTTGAGGAAACACGTCGCGTCACGCCACGACTTTCTCCGTGACCTGATATGTCAGTCGTTGATACCGACAGTCACCGAAAAAAAATCGGCAAGTGGGACAGGCCCCTTTAAAGCAGCAGCTGCAGTTCCTTCCCACACACTAACGTGTCTCCACAATCGACAAAGGAAGTGGAGGCGTCGATGAACTTTTCTTGCTTGGCTTAGCTGATTGCGTAATCTTTGTCATATCTTGCTACATGTTGTTCTTCAACTGATAAACCGTCTCCCCGTGACCTGTGTGGGTTTTCCCCGGGTGCTCTGGTTTCCTTCCATGTCCCAAAGACATGCAGGTTTGCAGACATCCGTGTAGATTCTGATCAGTTCTGTGAAAATGAGAGATCGATACAGTAATCTAACCTGCATGTTACATTTGCAGAAAATTGATTTCTGATCTGGCTAATCCTAGTAAAATTTGTATCGTTGAAAGAAGTGAAGGTTTGCAGTTTATTATCAGAAACATTCTTAATTAACTTTTCATTTTTCAATGTCAAGTTCTGTTTTTCAATTTAATTTTAACCATATAACCATATAACAATTACAGCACGGAAACAGGCCATCTCGGCCCTACAAGTCCGTGCCGACACAACTTTTTTCCCTTAGTCCCACCTGCCTGCACTCATACCATAACCCTCCATTCCCTTCTCATCCATATGCCTATCCAATTTATTTTTAAATGATACCAACGAACCTGCCTCCACCACTTCCACTGAAAGCTCATTCCACACCGCTACCACTCTCTGAGAAAAGAAGTTCCCCCTCATGTAACCCCTAAGCTTCTGTCCCTTAATTCTGAAGTCATGTCCTCTTGTTTGAATCTTCCCTATTCTCAAAGGGAAAAGCTTGTCCACATCAACTCTGTCTATCCCTCTCATCATTTTAAAGACCTCTATCAGGTCACCCCTTAACCTTCTGCGCTCCAGAGAATAAAGACCTAACTTATTCAACCTATCTCTGTAACTTAGTTGTTGAAACCCAGGCAACATTCTAGTAAATCTCCTCTGTACTCTCTCTATTTTGTTGACATCCTTCCTATAATTGGGCGACCAAAATTGTACACCATACTCCAGATTTGGTCTTACCAATGCCTTGTACAATTTTAACATTACATCCTAGCTTCTATACTCAATGCTCTGATTTATAAAGGCTAGCGTACCAAAAGCTTTCTTTACCACCCTATCTATATGAGATTCCACCTTCAAGGAACTATGCACGGTTATTCCCAGATCCCTCTGTTCAACTGTATTCTTCAATTCCCTACCATTTACCATGTACGTCCTATTTTGATTTGTCCTGCCAAGGTGTAGCACCTCACATTTATCAGCATTAAACTGCATCTGCCATCTTTCAGCCCATTTTTCCAAATGGCCTAAATCACTCTGTAGACTTTGGAAATCCTCTTCATTATCCACAACACCCCCTATCTTGGTATCATCAGCATACTTACTAATCCAATTTACCACACCTTCATCCAGATCATTGATGTACATGACAAACAACAAAGGACCCAACACAGATCCCTGAGGCACCCCACTAGTCACCTGCCTCCAACCCGACAAACAACCATCCACCATTACCCTCTGGCTTCTTCCACTGTTGAATCCATCTTGCTATTCCTGCATTTATACCCAACAGTTTAACCTTCTTAACCAACCTTCCATGAGGAACCTTGTCAAAGGCCTTACTAAAGTCCATATAGACAACATCCACAGCTTTACCCTCGTCAATTTCCCTAGTAACCTCTTCAAAAAATTCAAGAAGATTAGTCAAACATGACCTTCCAGGCACAAATCCATGTTGATTGTTTCTAATCAGACCCTGTTTATCCAGATGCTTATATATATTATCTCTAAGTATCTTTTCCATTAATTTGCCCACCACTGAAGTCAATCTAACAGGTCTATAATTGCTAGGTTTACTCTTAGAACCCTTTTTAAACAATGGAACAACATGCGCAGCACGCCAATCCTCGGGGACTATTCCCGTTTCTAATGACATTTGAAATATTTCTGTCATAGCCCCGGCTATTTCTACACTAACTTCCCTCAATGTCCTAGGGAATATCCTGTCAGGACCTGGAGACTTGTCCACTTTTATATTTTTCAAAAGTGTCAGTACTTCTTTTACTTTGAAACTCATAGTATCCATAGCTACTCTACTCGTTTCCCTTAACTCACATAATTCAATATCCTTCTCCTTGGTGAATACCGAAGAAAAGAAATTGTTCAATATCTCCCCCATCTCTTTTGGCTCTGCAGATAGCTGTCCACTCTGTCTCTCCAATGGACCAATTTTATCCCTCATTATCCTTTTGCTATTAATATAGCTGTAGAAACCCTTTGGATTTACTTTCACCTTACTTGCCAAAGCAACCTCATATCTTCTTTTAGCTTTTCTAATTTCTTTCTTAAGATTCTTTTTACATTCCTTATACTCCTCAAGCACCTCATTTACTACATGCAGCCTATAAATATTGTAGATCTCCCTCCTTTTGCGAACAAGATGTCCAATTTCCCTTGAAAACCAGGGCTCTTTCCAATTTTTACTGTTTCCTTTCAACCGAACAGGAACATAAAGATTCTGTACTCTTAAAATTTCCCCTTTAAATGTCCTCCATTTTTCTTCTACATCTTTCCCATAAAACAAAATGTCCCAGTTCACTCCTTTTAAATCATCTCGCATCTCATCAAAGTTAGCCTTATTCCAATCAAAAATCTCAACCCTAGGTCCAGTTCTGTCCCTCTCCATAATTATATTGAAACTAATGGTATTGTGATCACTGGACCCGAAGTGCTCCCCAACGCATACATCCGCCACCTGTCCCGTCTCATTTCCTAACAGGAGGTCCAGCACTGCCCCTCCTCTAGTAGGTACCTCTATGTATTGCTGCAAAAAACTATCCTGCACACATTTTACAAACTCCAAACCATCCAGCCCATTTACAGAATGTGTTTCCCAGTCTATGTGTGGAAAATTGAAATCTCCCACAATCACTACCTTGTGCTTACTACTAATATCTGCTATCTCCTTACATATTTGCTCTTCCAATTCTCGTTCCCCATTTGGCGAACTATAATACACCCCTATAAGTGTTGCTACACCTTTCCCACCTCAGTTCCACCCAAATAGCCTCCCTAGATGAGCCCTCCAATCTATCCTGCCAAAGCACTGCTGTAATATTTTCCCTGACTAGCAATGCAACACCTCCACCTCTTGCCCCTCCAATTCTATCACACCTGAAGCAACGAAATCCTGGAATATTTAGTTTCCAATCACAGCCCTCCTGCAACCATGTTTCACTGATCGCCACAACATCATACTTCCAGGTGTCTATCCAGGCTCTAAGCTCATCCACCGTTCTTACAATGCTCCTAGCATTAAAATATACACATTTAAGAAACCCCACCCTCTCTTATTCTCTGTTTATTTCCTTTTTTTTCTTTCTCCTCTTGTGTCCGAGTGCTTCCCTTTTCTGCTTCCTGCCTCCCATTCTGTCTACTAGCTTTCTCTATTTGAGTCCCTCGCCCCAACCATTCTAGTTTAAAGTCTCCCCAGTGGCCTTTGCAAATTTCCCCGCCAGGATATTGGTCCCCCTCGGTTTCAAGTGCAACCCATCCTTTCTGTACAGGTCCCACCTTCCCCAAAAGAAGTCCCAATGATCCAGGAACTTGAATCCCTGCCCTCTGCACCAGTCTTTCAGCCACGCATTTATCCTCCACCTCGCTCCATTCCTACTCTCACTGTCGCGTGGCACAGGCAGTAATCCTGAGATTGTTACCTTTTTGGTCCTTTTTCTTAACTCTCCTCCCAACTCCCTAAATCCTCCCTTCAGGACCTCTTCACTTTTTTTACCTATGTCATTTGTACCAATATGTACCACGACCTCAGGCTCCTCTCCCTCTGATTTCAGGATATCTTGGATGCGTTGAGACACGTCCGAGACCTTGGCACCAGGGAAGCAGACCACCATCCTGGTCTCCCGACTGCGTCCACAGAATCGCCTATCCGACCCCCTAACAATAGAGTCCCCAATTACTATTGCCCTCTTCTTTTTTTCCCTACCTTTCAGAGCAACAGGGCCGGTCTCTGTGCTGGAGGCCCGTCCGCTGTCGCTACCCCCGGGTAGGCTGTCACCCCCATCCGTACTCAAACAGGAGTACTTATTTGCAAGGTGTACCGACATTGGAGTACTCACTCGTTCCTGCCTCTGCCCCTTGCCCTTCCTTAGCGTGACCCACATGTCTCTCTCCCGTGGTTTTGGAGTGACCATCTCCCTATAACTCCCCTCTATGATCTCCTCACTCTCCCTGACCAGACAGAGGTCATCGAGCTGCTGCTCCATTCTTATATTCAAATTTCCAGCATCTGTTTTACTTTCCATTTTTTTGTCTTATTTCACCTTTTCTCGGAAAAAGATGACTACATTGTCAATTCATCCTCTGGTGCTTATTCTCAAATCCAATCTTGCAGCCAAATGACAATAAATTTTACTTTTTCTTTTGATGTTAAAAGCACTGGTAGAGTTGCCACCCCACAGCACCAGAGACCTGGGTTCGATCCCGACCTCGGGTGCCGTCTGTGTGGAGAATGCACCTTCTCCCCTTGACCGGCTTTCTCCCACATCCCAAAGACATGCAATGTGGTAGGTTCATTGGCCCTCTGTAGAGATGTCCCCTATTGAATGGCCGTGCTGGTTCGAAGGGCCGAATGGCCTAGTCCTGCACCTATTTTCTATGTTTCTAAACCTAACTCTCAGTAAGATTCCCTGGCCCAGCACAGAAGCCAAAATAGTGAGGTTTAATTACATTTAGTTTAGTTTAGTTTATTTTAGTTTAGAGATACAGCGCGGAAACAGGCCCTTCGGCCCACCGAGTCCGCACCGACCAGCGATCCCTATTACATTACCACTATCCTACATACACTAGAGTCAATTTACACATACACTAAGCCAATTAACCTACAAACCTGTACGTCTTTGGAGTGTGGGAGGAAACCGAAGGTCTCAGAGAAAACCCACACAGGTCACGGGGAGACAATAGACAATAGACAATAGGTGCAGGAGTAGGCCATTCGGCCCTTCGAGCCAGCACCGCCATTCAATGTGATCATGGCTGATCATCCCCAATCAGTACCCCGTTCCTGCCTTCTCCCCAAATCCCCTGACTCCGCTGTTTTTAACAGCCCTATCTAGCTCTCTCTTGAAAGCATCCAGAGAACCTGCCTCCACCGCCATCTGAGGCCGAGAATTCCACACTCACAAATCTCTGTGAAAAAAAGTGTTTCCTCGTCTCCGTTCTAAATGGCTTACCCCTTATTCTTAAACTGTGGCCCCTGGTTCTGGACTCCCCCCAACATTGGGAACATGTTTCCTGCCTCTAGCGTGTCCAAACCCTTAACAATCTTATATGTTTCAATGAGATATCCTCTCATCCTTCTAAACTCCAGAGTGTACAAGCCCAGCCGCTCCATTCTCTCAGCATATGACAGTCCCGCCATCCCGGGAATTAACCTTGTAAACCTACGCTGCACTCCCTCAATAGCAAGAATGTCCTTCCTCAAATTAGGGGACCAAAACTGCACACAATGAACGTACAAACTCTGCACAGACAGCACCCGTAGTCAGGATCGAACCTGGGGCTCTGGCGCTGTGAGGCCATAACTCTACCGCTGCACCATCATTCTTTGAGGGCGGTCACAATGTCACGGAATTATTTTACCTGTAAAGTCATTGAGCGGACAAGGGCAATGTCATGGTTGGTTCACAAGCTCGATCTACCATCTGCATTCCCCTTGTGTTATTCTGTTTCTCCCCGTGCCAGACCATGAAAGACCAACAGCATGAATTGCTCTCGCATCATGTTTACTTTGGATTCTGTGCTAATATTTCGTTTTGTTCGCACTAAGCATTTTAACGCTCTGGAAATAAGTAAAGGCTGCACATTCCTGATTGTTTTTGTTCCACATCAGCGGACTTGTCAGGTCGTCATGGAGTGTTTGAGTGATACAGCCCACGAGCCAATAGACCTCTCAACCTTTCCATTCCATGTACCTGTCCAAATGTCTTTTAAATGCTTTTATAGTTGCTTCTGTAAATTGAAAATTGTCCCATGTGTGTAGGATGGTGCTTGTGTACGGGATGATCGCTCCATGTTCCTAATGGACATTACGGACATTATTCTACCTTCTCATCCATGCCCGTCACACTAGGGGCAATTTACAGTCACCTTTGAAGGGTTATTATTGTCCTGCTCTTAGCTGAGTTTAGCTTAGACTTTAGAGATACAGCGTGGAAACAGGCCCTTTCGGCCCCCAAGTCCGCTCTGACCAGCGGTCACTAGTTCCACCGTACACACTCGGGACAATTTACAGAAGACAATTAACCTACAATAACCAACCTGGTCTCCCTGTGGCTCAGCACTTCAATACCACCTCCCATTCCGAATCCGACCTTTCTGTCCTGGGCCTCCTCCATGGCCAGAGTGAGCACCATTGGAAACTGGAGGAGCAGCACCTCATATTCCTCTTGGCCAGGCTTCATCCCAGTGGCCCTCTTCTTCTTTCGTGTGGCGTGCACAGCCTAAAGTTGTTGGACAACTTGTTCTATTTGATCTTCCATTTGTGCACGTCGAGTTGATTGCATTAGTCGAAACAGGGCGGACCACGTGAAGATTTCTTCTTCCCCCGCCCTGCATCAGTCTGAAGAAAGGTTTTGGCCTATTTCCTTTGCTCCATAGATGCTGCCGCACCCGCTGAGTTTCTCCAGCAATGTTGTCTACCATTAACCTACACACCTGTGCGTCTTTAGAATGTGGGAGGAAACCGGAGCGCCTGGAAGAAACCCCATACGGTCACAGGGAGAACGTGCGAACTCCACACAGACACCTGCCCATGTTTGGCCCATATCCGTCTGCAGGCGGGTCTCAACCCAAAACGTCACCCATTCCTTCCCTCCAGAGATGCCCCCTGTCCCGCTGGGTTACTCCAGCGTTTTGTGTCTATCTTCTGTTCGCTCCATGTACCCGTCCAAATGTCTCTTAAACACTAAAATAGCACCTGCCTCATCTACCACCTCTGGCAACTCATTATATACACCCACCACCTTTTATAGAAAAATAGTTAGCCTTTCATGTCCCTATTAAATCTTTCCCTCTTCACCGTAAACCGATGACGTCTGGTCCTCGATTCCCCTGCTGTGGGTTAAAGGCTCTGTGGGTAAAATTCCCCTCATGATCTTATACATCTCTATAAGATCACCCTCATCCTCCTGCACTCCAAAGAATAAGGTCCTAGAGAATCCTCTACCTCTGATGGCAGTGGATGCCAATTTTCTGGATCCTTTCAAGAGAGAGTTAGATAGGGCTCTTAAAGATATCGCAGTCAGGGGATATGGGGAGAAGGCAGGAACGGGGTACTGATTGTGGATGATCAGCCATGATCACTGTGAATGGTGGTGCTGGCTCGAAGGGCCGAATGGCCTACTCCTGCACCTATTGTCTATTGTCTATTGACATAAGGGCCAACTCAACCTCTCCCTGTAGCTCAGGATCTCGAGTCCAGGCAACATCCGCGTGCATTTTCTCTGCACCCTTTCCATTTTGACAAATCAATGGTCAAACCAGAAGACATGGTAGACAGTCAGAGTCTTTTTTTATGTTGCCAGAATGGAAGTGTCAAAGACTGGAGGGTATAGCTTTAGGACAAGAGGGGCAAAGTTTAAAGGAGATGTTTTTAACACAGGGCCCCTGGAACGCGTTGCCAGGGGTGGTGGTGGAGGCAGATGCGATAGTGGTGTTTGAGGCTTTTAGACAGGAACATGGACATGTGGGTATCACGTGCAAGCCGATGAGATTAGATTAATTTGGCATCATGTTCAGCACAGACAATGTGGGCTGAATGGCCTGTTCCTGCACTGCACCGTTCTATGTTCTGACACACGAGTCGTAAATTTCTAATTCCAGGTGCCCAATGCCTTCAGATTATTAAGGGTTTGGACACGCTAGAGGCAGGAAACATGTTCCTGATGTTTGGGGGAGTCCAGAACCAGGGGCCACAGTTTAAGAATGAGGAGAGTAAACCATTTAGAACGGAGACAAGGAAACACTGTTTCTCACAGAGAGTGGTGAGTCTGTGGAATTCCCTGCCTCAGAGGGCAGTGGAGACCGGTTCTCTGGATGCTTTCAAGAGAGAGGATTCTTAAACATAGCGGAGTCAGGGGATATGGGGAGAAGGCAAGAACGGGGTACTGATTGGGGATGATCAGCCATGATCACATTGAATGACACTCCTGCACCTATTGTCTATTGTCTAGTGTCTATTGTCCTGCACCTATTTTCTATGTTTCTAACCAGAAATGCCACCTAATCATGGGCTTCAGAAATACAGCCTGACCCGCTGAGTTATTTGTTGTTTTTGCATAAATCAGCATCTGCAGTTCCTTGCACCTCATATTTTACTTCTTCTTAACCAAAGGTTTTGTTTAATGATCTTTATCAGCTACATTTTTATCTCCATCAGAAGTCGCAGATATGGTTCTCGTAGAGTTATAGTCTTAAGAGGTATTCCCTTATCATGTATCTATAAATAGTAAATGGCTCGATTGTAATCTTGTATTTAGTTTAGTGTTGTTTAGTTTAGAGATACAGCACGGAAACAGGCCCTTTCGGCCCACCGGTTCCGCGCCGACCAGCGATCCCCGCACATTAACACCATCCTACACACATTGGGGACAATTTTTACATTTACCAAGATAATTAACCGACAAACCTGTACGTCTTTGGAGTGTGGGAGGAAACCGAAGATCTCGGCGAAAACCCACGCAGGTCACGGGGAGAACGTACGAACTCCATACAGACAGCGCCCGTAGTCAGGATCAAACTGGTGTCTCTGGCGCTGAATTCGCTGTAAGACAGCAACTCTACCGCTGCGCCACCGTGACTGCCCATTGTCGTTCCATTGGCTGGTTCGCACGCGACAAAAAGCTGTTTACTGTGCCTTGGTACACGCGATAACAAACAGCATGGAAACAGCCTCTTCGGCCCAACTTGCCCACACCGACCAACATGTCCCAGCTACACTAGTGCCACCTACCTGCGTTTGGCCCATATCCCTCCAAACCTGTCCGCGTACCTGTCTCATTGTTTCTTAAAGATTCAAGATTCACGATTCAAGAGAGTTTATTGTCATGTGTCCCAGAATGGACAATGAAATTCTTGCTTTGCTTCAGCACAACAGAACATAGTAGGCATTGACTGGAGAACAGATCAGTGTGTCCATATACCATTATACAGGGCTGCCAACTCTCACGCTTTGAGCGTGAGACTCACGCCCTCAAGCAAACTCTCACGCCCTCACGCTGATCAG
Organism: Leucoraja erinaceus; assembly: GCF_028641065.1. Taxonomy (NCBI): domain Eukaryota; kingdom Metazoa; phylum Chordata; class Chondrichthyes; order Rajiformes; family Rajidae; genus Leucoraja; species Leucoraja erinaceus. The sequence continues at coordinate 25,312 of NW_026576850.1, forward strand.
AAGTTTCTCATGCTCAGCCGTGAGAAATTGTGTGATAAACAAAAATGTCAAAACTCGGATAAACTGCATGGTCCGCGGGCGGGTGTTGGAGAGCAAAGGCTGCGGGAGGGATGGGAGCAGAACCAGCGGCCGGAACAGATGTGGGGAGTGGGATGGACGAGTGTTTGCCGGGGCCGGCGTGTCGCTCGCTGCAGTTCTGGCCACGGAGCGCTCCGGACAGTGCATGTCCCGGGCGTCGGAGGCGTCGGTAGCGTTGTGCCGCTGCCGCTGCCACCAGAGTCTCTGTGCCGAAGGGACAGACTCTCAAAGGGAGGTGGAGAGAGAGAGAGAGAGAGAGGGGAAGGAGACAGGGAGACAGTGGGGGAGAGAGAGGGGGGTGAGAGGAGAGATAGGGGAGAGACAGGGGCGGAGTGAATGGAGAGAGAGAAGAGGGAGAGGGGGGAGGGTAGGGGAGAGTGAGGGGGGAGAGGGGGGGATGTGAGAGAGGGTGAGATGGAAGAAAGAGGGAAGAGAGAGAGGGGAAGAGGGGGAGAGGGGGAAAGAGAGAAACTTGTAAAGAGAGAGATAGGGGGCAAAGAAAACGAGATAGAGACAGAGGAGAAAGAGGGGGGAAAGAGGGCGTGTTTATGCGTGCTATTTTCGTGATATTTATTTTGGTTGTTTATCTTTTAATATTTTACCTTGTATGTATCGTTAGCTTTTAGAAATGTTTGAATGGTGCACTGACTGGCTGACATTTTTAAATTTCGTTGTACATGGTTCATGTTACAATGACAATAAAGAAACTATTCTATTCTATTGTATTCTAGATGAAGAATGAGGTAGGAGGGAGAAATAGGGAAGAGAGGAGGAGAGAGGGGGAAGAGAGAGAGAGGGGAGCAAGAGAGAGAGAGGGGAGAGAGTGTGTCTAGAGGGAGCGAGAGGGAGAGAGAGGGGGAGATAGAGAGGGAGGGAGAAAGAGAGGAGGGGGAGAGAGAGGAGAGAGATGGATAGAGGGGAGAGAGAGGAGGCGATAGAGGGAGGGAGAGGGAGAGAGAGAGGGGGAGAGAGAGAGTTAGGGGAAGAAAGAGAGGGAGAAAGAGAGGGGGGAGAGAGAGAAGGGGGGAGAGAGAAGGGAGGGAAGGGGAGAGTGAGAGGGGGGAGGGGAGAGATAGAGGGGGAGAAAGCGAGAGAGGGGGGTGAGAGGAGAGAGAGAGCGGAAGAGAGCGGAAGAGAGAGAGTCTCTGTGCCGAATTCGCCCAGGTGCCCGGCATGGACCAGGCTGCGGCTCGGTGCATCCTGGAGGACAACTAGTGGCTGCTGGAAGGAAGTACCATGCACTGGGTAGAAGCGGTGGAAGATAGTGGACTTCAAATGGGGGTGGTTGGTGAAAGCATCCTGCTTGCCTGCTAGATTTTCACTTACTGTAACTGCAGGAAAAATGTTCCCGATAATGAGGGCGTTCAGAACCATGGGTCACAGTTAAAGAATAAAGGGGGGGGGGGGCAGTTAGGACTGAGATGAGAACAAACTTTCTTCACGTAGAGAGTTGTGAATCTGTGGAATTCTCTGCCACAGAAGGCAGTGCAGGCCAATTCACTGGATGTTTTCAAGAGAGAGTTACATTTAGTTCTTGGGGCTAACGACATCAAGGGACATGAGGAAAAAACAGGAAAGGGGTACTGATTTTAGATGAATAGCCATGATCATATTGAATGGCAGTGCTGGCTCGAAGGGCCGAATAGCCTATTCCTGCACCTATTTTCTATGTTTTTTATTTGTAAAAAAAATTGAAAATCATGTATCATTTTCCTTCCACTTCACAATTACGCACCACTTTGTGTTGGTCTATCACATAAAATCCCAATAAAATACATTTACGTTTGTGGTTGTAACGTGACAAAATGTGGAAATGTTCAAGGGGTATGAATACTTTTGCAAGCCACTGTATGTTCTTGCATACGGACTCCATGGTGGTTTTTTCTGTCTAAGTGCCACGCACTCTGTGTATTACACTTCATTGCCAGCAGACTGGGTTGACCACATATGGAGCACCTCCTCCCTGATGCCTCCACACACTGCGTTAAGGCTGACTGACAAGCGGACAGCGAACAACTTTGCCCCGCAGCAGGTGGACTGATCTCACCTGGCAGTCACGGTGGCACAGCAGTAGAGTTGCTGCCTTACAGCAAAATGCAGCGCCAGAGATCCGGGTTCGATCCCGACTACGGGCGCTGTCTGTACGGAGTTTACCCGTTCTCCCCGTGACCTGCGAGGGTTTTCTCCGAGATCTTCGGTTTCCTCCCACACTCCAAAGACGTACAGGTTTGTAGGTTAATTGGATTGATTAATTGGCTTGATAAAAATGTAAAAATTGTGCAAGTGGGCGATATGCAGAGTACTGCCCTGCCGACTACAACATTCAGAAGGTTCAGAAGGTTTACCCAGCCCCTTGGACAAAACTCACCATCCTCCTTCCAGTGAAGCTACAGGAGCCTGAAAACTGTGAAGTCCAGGTTCAGGAACAGCTTCTTCCCTGCAGCCATCAGGCTATTAAACACAACAACCTCAAATAGGTTCTGAACTACATAGACTTGGAGGCATTGGGTTTGTCTCTTTGATCTATTATTGTTTGTTTTTATATATATATACTAGACCAAGTGGGACCCGTAGGGTGCCGTTACCTCAACGCGCAGTTGCGGGCCGGCCGGCCTGCGGAGTCACATACACACTAACCACCCCCCACACACACACTAACCACCCCCTTGGATATTATATTAATATTATTCATTCGCTCCTTTTACCCCATCCCCCGCCCTATCCACTCACACATAGCCAGCTACTCACAGGCGCGGCTAGAGAGGGAGAGGGAGAGGGAGCGGGTAGAGAGCGTGAGGGCAGAGGGCAGAGGGCAGAGGAGCAGAGGGCAGGGGGTGAGGGCAGAGGGGAAGAGGGCAGAAGGCAGAGGCAGTGGCTGGGGCAGAGGACAGGGGGTGAGGGCAGAGGGCAGAGGGCAGAGGACAGGGGTCAGAGGGCAGAGGCAGGGGGTGAGGGCAGGGGGCAGAGGCAGGAGCAGAGGGTAGAGGCAGGAGCAGAGGGCAGGGGGTGAGGGCAGGGGGTGAGGGCAGGGCCAAGGGCGCAGAGGGCAGAGGGCAGAGGCAGGGGCAGAGGCAGACGGGTAAGGGCAGGGGGGTGAGGGGCAGAGGGCAGAGGCATGGGCTGGGCGGCAGGGGGCGGAGTAGAGACAGAGGGCAGGGGCAGAGGGCAGAGAGCAGAAAATGAGGACAGAGGACAGAGGCAGTGGGCAGTGGGGCAGTGGGCAGAGGGCAGAGGGCAGAGGGCAGTGGGCAGAGGGCAGAGGGCAGAGGGCAGAGGGTAGAGGGCAGAGGGCAGAGGGCAGAGGGCACAGGCAGTGGGTAGAGAGGCAGTGGGCAGTGGGCAGTGGGCAGTGGGCAGAGGGCAGAGGGCACAGGCAGTGGGTAGAGGCAGTGGGCAGTGGGCAGTGAGCAGAGGGCAGAGGGCAGAGGGCAGAGGCAGTGGGCAGAGGGCAGAGGCAGTGGGTAGAGGACAGAGGCAGTGGGCAGAGGGCAGAGGCAGTGGGTAGAGGCAGTGGGCAGTGGGTAGAGGGCAGAGGCAGAGGACAGAGGGCAGAGGCAGTGGGGCAGAGGGCAGAGGGCAGAGGCAGTGGGCAGAGGGCAGAGGCAGTGGGTAGAGGCAGTGGGCAGTGGGCAGAGGGCAGGGGCAGAGGGCAGTGGGCAGAGGGCAGAGGGAAGAGGGCAGTGGGCAGTGGGCAGAGGCAGTGGGCAGAGGGCAGAGGCAGTGGGTAGAGGGCAGAGGCAGTGGGCAGAGGGCAGAGGCAGTGGGTAGAGGCAGTGGGCAGTGGGCAGAGGCAGTGGGCAGAGGCAGTGGGTAGAGGCAGAGGGAAGAGGGCAGTGGGCAGTGGGCAGAGGGCAGAGGGAAGAGGGCAATGGGTAGAGGCAGGGGGTAGAGGCAGAGGGCAGGGGCAGAGGACAGAGGCAGTGGGCAGAGGGCAGAAGTAGCGGGGTAGAGGCAGTGGGCAGAGGGCAGAGGGCAGGAGCAGAGGACAGAGGGCAGAAGTAGCGGGTGGAGGCAGAGGGCAGAGGCAGAGGGCAGCAACCTCCCCACCATGCGCCAACATGAGGACCCCGAGTGAGGGGGTGAGGGGGCGAGCGGGCGAGGGGGCGAGCGAGCGAGTTGGGCCACCGCAGTTTTCAGCTATGATTTTTGGTCTTCACTCAACGGCCCAATTTCATCTCCTGCTGCGTCTTTTGAATAACGAGGGGGAGGAGGGAGGGCTGGGAGGGGTGACGTCACTCGCAGCGCGAGGAAGAAAGGCACGCAGACCCATTGTGACATCATCAGCGACAGGCAGTCGTTTATAAATTCAAAGTTTTGTCAGATTTTGGAACATTTTCATTAATAACTCGAGAAATAAAGCATGAAATATTCAGATAAGGCGATTTTGGACGCCAGGGGAAAAATGTAAAAATGTTAGTTACCGCATTGTTTTTTCGCGAAGATGTGATTACACACAATCACAAACATACACACACACAAATAAATACACATCCAAGATCAGAGTTTTATAAGTATAGAGATATATATGTGTGTTCTTGTGTGTTCTTGTGTGTGCATGCGTGTGCATGTGTGTGTGTGTGTGTGTATCTTTGTATTTGTTGGTGTGTGTGTATATATGTGTGTGTGTGCGTATTTAATTTTGTGTGTGTATGTGTGTATATATATATTTGTGTGTGTGTGTGTATATGATGTATATGTTTGTATATATATGTGTGTATATGTGTGTGTGTGTGTATATGTGTGTATATGTGTGTGTGTGTGTGTGTGTGTGTGTGTGTGTGTATGTGTGTGTGTGTGTGTGTGTGTGTGTGTGTGTGTGTGTGTGTATATTGTTTAGTGTGTGTGTGTGTGTGTATATATATTTGTGTGTGTGTGTATATATGTATGTGTATGTATATGTATCTGTGTGTGTATATAGGTATATATTTATATATATACACACACTCCACTTTTTTCACATTCATAACATTGTTTACAGTGTACTATGTTCTGTCTGGGACATTTGACATTAAAACACTCCTGACTCTTGACTTGATATGTGGCCATGTGCCTGGGGTGGCCATGGCATGATTCCTGGGGACTCCTGAAGATCGATGCGCCAACACCATTTCCAAGTCAACGGCTGCACACTGGGACCGTGCTTGGAGCTCTGTCAGAAATCAGTTCTGCAGCCGCACAAAGTGCTGCTTTCTCTTCATTAAGGCACTCCCCCCCCCCCCCCCCCCCCCCCCCCCCCCCCCCCCCCCCCCCCCCCCCCCCCCCCCCCCCCCCCCCCCCCCCCCCCCCCCCCCCCCCCCCCCCCCCCCCCCCCCCCAAATGTGTCAAAGAGTCAAGAGTATTTCATTGCACCAGGCCCAACAAAATACAATTCTGACTTGCTGTAGTTTTACGGCTAATTTAGAGGTATGGATTCACAATGGATTGAGAACAGCTATTCCTGCAGATATTGACTTTGATGTTTTAGGGTTCATTATTGCGATGCGACCGAGGTACAGTGAAAAGCTTTGTTTTGCATGCTATCTAATCACATCAGACCATACTGTACATAAATATGATCGAGGCAGCACGGTGGCGCAGAGGTAGAGTTGCTGCTTTACAGCGCACAGAGCGTCAGAGACCAGGGTTCGATCCCGACTACGGGTGCTGTGTGTACGGAGTTTGTACCTTCGCCCCGTGTCCTGCGTGGGTTTACTCCGAGATCTTCAGTTTCCTCCCGACACTCCAAAGGCGTACAAGCTTGCAGGTTAATTGGCTTGGTAAATGTAAAACATTGTAGGATGGTGTTAATGTGTGGGGATCGCTGGTCGTAGGCCCTGTTTCCGCGCTGTATCTCTAAACTAAACTAAACTAAACTAAGCTAATCACTTCACTATTTTAAACCCCACCTCCAACAAAATGTAATCACATCAGATCATACTATACATAAATATGGTCGCGGGCAGTCACGGTGGCGCAGCGGTAGAGCTGCTGCCTAATGGGCCTGTCCCACTTACGCAACTTTTTCGGCAACTGCCCACACCCGTCATAGGTCGTTGCAGGTCGGCAAAAATTTTCAACATGTTGAAAATCCAATGGCGACCAGAACAAGGTACGATTCTTTGGGCGACTGAGGAGACTACTCCCGACCATACAGGCGACACCCTGGTGACCCGGGGTGAAGCCTGTATGGTCATGAGTAGTCGCCCAAAGTGTCGTACCATGTTCTGGTTGCCGCTGGATTTTCAACATGTTGACATTTTTCTATGACGGGTGCTGGCAAGTCGCTGAAAACATGTTGCGTAATTGGGACAGGCCCATTACAGCACAGACAGTGTCAGTGACCCGGGTTCAATTCCGACTTATTCCAACTGTGCAATTCTTAATATTCTTGCCCTTTTATCCTGTATCTGAGCACTGTGGATGGCTTGATTGTGATTGTGTATAGTCTTTCCGCTGACTGGATCGCACGCAATAAAAAAGCTTTTCACTGTACCTCGTTACACGTGACAATAAACAAAACTAAACTACCTCCACCCCTGGCCCTAACAACATGATCCAGGCACCCACCACCCTTCTGTGTTAAAGAACCTGCCCAATACATCAATAAAGTATTATCTTTATTGCTTTATTGCAGCAGGTCTCCGGAGCTGCAAGGCAACAATTCTACCACTGCGCCACTGTGCCGCCCAATGTAATGGCAGATGTGATTAGTTGATCTCAACACCATGTTTGGCACCGACATTGTGGGCAAAGGGCCTGTTCCTGTGTAATAGTGTACGACGTCAGCCTGATGGTCTTTATCTTAAGTCATAAGTCCTACATAAATGTTGACTGGTTCTGTGTTACAGAGCAGAGTAATCTTTATATGCTCCAACATCTGTGTTCCAAAGGTCAGGCAGAAAGGCCTTCAATCCCTAGACAGGATAGAAATAAAACTCGATGACATCCGTTTCCTGCATTACTCTGCGAAAAAATACTGTTTATTAACTGTTAACATCTCGTGGACGGGTTGAGAAAGATGTCACATCAGAGGTGAGGTGCCAGAGAGATTTCAGTCCCCAGAAGGCATATCATGTGTTCTCCATGCTGCACCTGCTACGATATGAATAGTGAAAGACCTGGATAGAGTGGATGTGGAGGGGTTGTTTCCACGAGGGTTTAAACTAAACATTGGGGGGGGGGGTGGAGTCGACAACGTGGACATGTATCCGTGCAGCTAAGGGGAAAGAGAGTGTGGGAAAGGTCACGTTTAAACTAACAGGGCAGGGCGTTGGGAACCAATGGAAGGAGACAGGGCCTTAAATGGAGGACAGAAGTGAAAGGTAGAAGGGAGATAAGAAAAACTAACCTGAAAGCTTTGTGCCCTAATGCGAGGAGCAGTTAGTAGTTAAGGGATATGATATAGTTGGAATTACGGAGACATGGCTCCAGGGTGACCAAGGCTGGGAGCTAAACATGCAGGGGTATTCAATATTCAGGAAGGATAGGCAGAAAGGAAGAGGAGGTGGAGTGGCATTGTTGGTTAAAGAGGAGATTAATGCAATAGCAAGGAGAGACATTAGCTTGGATGCTGTAGAATCGGTATGGGTAGAACTGCGAAATAGCCCAGGGCAGAAAACGCATGTTGGAGTTGTATACAGACCACCACACAGCAGTAGGGAGGTTGGGGATAGCATCAAGCAGGAAATTAGGGATGGGTGTAGCAAAGGTACAGCGGTTATCATGGGTGACTTTAATCTACATATAGATTGGGTCAACCAATTTGGTAACAGTGCTGAGGAGGAGGATTTCCTGGAATGTATACGGGGTGGGTTTTTAAACCAATATTGTATTGTAATTAATTTATTAGCCAAGTATGTAATAAGATACAAGGAATGTGATTTGCCATACAATAATACCAAAAATGCAACAAGACACACAACTACATAAAAATTAACATAAACATCCACCACAGCGCACTGTGATGGAAGGCAATAACGCATTATCTTCTTCCCGCCTTTTCTCCCGCGTCGGGGCGACTGAAGTTCCTGCGATTGGGGCAGCCGTAGAGGAACCAACTAGAGGGCAGGCCATCCTAGACTGGGAATTGTGTAATGAGGAAGGATTAGTTAGCGATCTTGTTGTGCAAAGCCCCTTGGGCCTGAACTTGAATAAAGGAGACTTTGAAGGGATGAAACGGGAATTGGCTAGGATAGGCTGGCAGATTATACATATAGGGTTGACTGTGGAGATGCAATGGCAAAGATTTAAAGACCGCATGGATGAACTCCAGAAATTGTTCATCCCTGTCTGGCGATAAAATAAAACTGGGGAAGGCGGCTCAACCGTGGCTGACGAGGGAAGTCAAGGATAGTGTTAAACCCACGGAAGAGGCAAATAAATTGGCCAGAGGAAGTGGCAAACCAGAGGACTGGGAAAAATTTAGAACTCAACAGAAGAGGACAAAGGGGTTAATTAAGAAGGGGAAAAGAGCATGAAAGAAAGCTTGCAGGAAATATAAAAATTGACTTTAAAAGCTTCTTTAGAATTGTAAAAAGGAAAAGATTAGTGAAGATGAATGTAGGTCCCTTACAATCAGAGAGGTGAATTTATAATGGAAAACAAGGAAATGGCAGAACAGTTAAACAAATACTTTGGTTCCATCTTCACTAAGGAAAACACAAACAATCTCCCAGAAATACTAGGGGACAAAGGATCTAGTGCACATAGTGCAAAATTAGAGCACATGGTATTGGGGAGGGAGGAACTGAAGGGAATCCACATGTCAGAAAATGGTGTTAGGTAAACTGTTGGGACTGAAGGTAGATACATCTCCAGGGTCTGATGGTCTGCATCCTAGAGTACTCAAGGAGGTGGCCCTATAAATCGGGGATGCATTGGTGATCATTTTACAATGTTCTATCGACTCTGGATCAGTTCCTGGGGACTGGAGGCTAGTCAATGTAACTCCACTTTTTAAGGAAGGAGGGAGAGAGAAAACAGGGAATTTTACTTCTGCCCTTGTCTTCTCCGTCCCCTCCCGGCTCACCTGTTCCAGTTCGGCCGTCTGCACCTGTTGCGGTACTGCCTCCACTTGTTCCTGCAGGGAGGGGAGATGGCGAGATGCGAACCCGGTCGGGACGTGTTGTCAAGCCGCCTGTCCGCTATGGCGAGTTTGCTTAACCATTTCTAGCGCATGAGACATGGTCGCCGTCACTACTTTGTTTGTCTTTCATTTCCAAGGGGAAGGATGTAGATGATACATGCATGTGACCCTTAATATAGTTACCTCATCACTACTAACCACTCCCCATATCACAAGTATAATTACAACCTCCCCACCCACATATCACTCTCTAGTTTCCGTGACAGACCACGTACAGCTAGTGCTCTCTGTAATGCCACAGTATGAATAAAAGAAGTAAAGTCACAGTGTGTCGATAACACTTCTTTACAAACAGGAAGGAAGATTATTATTTGAATGGTAGACACAAAATACTGGGGTAACTCAGCGGGACAGGCAGCATCTCTGGAGAGAAGGAATGGGCAGAATTCAATCTATTTCTCTTACTCAACCCCATTCCCCTGCCTTTGCCCCATAACCCCTGACACCCTTATTAATCAAGAACCTGCCAATCTCCGCCTTAACAATATCCATTGACTTGGCCTCCGCCGTCACTAAATAACAATAATTTTTTTAAAGGTTTGATCCTTTCAACGGGTGCTGTCAGTTCGTACGTTCTCCCCGTGACCTGCGTGGGTTTTCTCCGGGTGCTCCGGTTTCCTCCCACACTCCAAAGACGTGCAAGGTTGTAGATCACTTGACTCCGGTAAAGATTGCAAATTGTCCTGAGTGTGCGTAGGATCACGCTGGTGCACTGCATGGTCGCTGGTGGACCCGAGAGCCTGTTTCCGCGCAGAAATTCAAACAAATCTAAAAAGTGAACTAAACCTTAATTGAGACAGAGACCCACAATTTATCCTGTGAAGAATTCAAGAACAGTTATGCTTTTGTGCAGGAAGGAACTACAGATGCTGGTTTACACCGAAGATGGACACAAAATGCTGGAGTAACTCAGCGGGACAGGCAGCATCTCTGGAGAGAAGGAATGGGTGACGTTTCGGGTCGAGACCCTTCCTCAGACCTTTCTTATGCTTTCCTTCATTTCCTCACCGTGACCACTATAATTATCTTCCTCCTTGTTACTAGGCAACAGAACCACCCTACCATGGCTGATCGGCCACAATCAGTACCCCATTCCTGCCTTCTCCCCATAACCCCTGACTCCGCTATCTTTAACAGCCCTATCTAGCTCTCTCTTGAATGTATCCAGAGAACCGGCCTCCACCGCCCTCTGAGGCAGAGAATTCCACAGACTCACAACTCTCTGTATGAAGAAGTGTTTCCTTATCTCCGTCCTAAATGGCTTACCCCTTATTCTTAAACTGTGGCCCCTGGTTCTGGACTCCCCCAACATCGGGAACATGTTTCCTGCCTCTAGCGTGTACAAGCCCTTAATAATCTTATATGTTTCAATAAGATTCCCTCTCATCCTTCTAAATTGATGGTGCGAATGGCCTAATTCTGCTCCTATCACTCATAAACTTATGGACACTTCATTAAAGAGAACAAAATCCCCTCGATCTGTTACGACCCGTGTCGAGCGAGGATATTTTCGTTCAATGCAAATCGCCACACGATTAAAGTGACAAGTGGCATTGTGGACAATGCTTTCACTTCCTGCGCCTCGGTTTTCTCAGCTCCAGCCAACAGCTGAATTGCACAGGATGGTATTTGCCGTCGTGTAAAACTGTGTAGCCCGCACCTGTAAGGAGCGACCCCTCAACCCCACCCAGCTTCCATTCATTCGATACATAAAGCCTTCCTTTGTTAACCTGCTTCTCCAGTCACCGGTCAATCATCCTGGGCCAGAAAATACCATCTGGTCTTCTCGGAGAAAAACATCTCTTGTGCAGCTGTTTTCTCCCCCCCCCCCCCCCACCCACCTCCCCCAAAATAAAAGACATAATAAACTCCACAGTTAGTCGTGGTCTGGTAAAATTTACACAAAGGAGTCAGGAAATGATCTCAGCGTTGGACCTTGGTGTCGTTTTGTTGAATGCTGGCAGGAGTAACGCACCCAGCCCTGCTGCACTCATCGTTGATATGTAAGTACAGCTCGTCGGAGCTGTCAAAGCCTTTAAGAGCAAAGCACGACTTGTAATGTAAACAAAAAAGCAACGTCCTTGTCTTCAGCGGGTCTGGCAGCATCTCTGGACGATGTAACTACATTGCTTAGGAATTCGCATCAATCTTGGAAACAGAGTCAGAGTGTGATACAATGCGGAAACAGGCCATTCAGCCCAACTTGCCCACACCGGCCGACAATGTCCCAGCTACACTGATACCGGCATTTGGTCCATATCCCTTCAAACCTGTCCTATCCATGTACCTGTCTAACTGTTTCGTAAATGTTGGGATAGTCCCAGCCTCAACTACCTCCGCTGGCAGCTTGTTCCATACGCCCACCACCAATTTGTCTCACGGTACGAGTTCATTCAAGAGTTCTCCCGAGTTTGCCCTGATTCAGACTCAGAGATTTACGGTAATGGCCGCTCGCAGGTACTCGGGGCTCTTGTGGACATTTTTCAACATGTAACATGTAACATGTTGAAAAATCTTCACGAGTCTTCCCGAGCTTACCGCGCTTCCCGAGTACCTGCCGTTAGCGTTACGAGCCGCTAAGAGACGTCTCCGAGCTCCGACGTACCCGCTACGTTCATTCTACGTGCTTACCACGAGTTTGATATTTTTTTAAACTCAGGAGAGCTCTTGAATGAACTCGTACAGTGGAACGGGGCTTTCAGATTCCTATTAAAGCTTTTCCCTTTCACCATAAACCTTTGTTCTCTGGTTCTCGATTCCCCTACTCTGGGCAAGAGACTCCGTGCATCTACCCGATCTATTCCTCTCATGATTTTATACACCTCCATAAGATCACCCCTCATCCTCCTGCGATCCAAGGAATAGAGACCCAGCCTCCTCAACCTCTCCCTGTAGCTCTGGCCCTGGCAACTTCCTTGTAAATCTTCTCAGCAGCCTTTCCAGGGTACAACTTTCCAAATCGTTGTATACTCGCAGTCTGAAGAAGGGTCCCGAACCGAAACGTCACAGATGTGCCGTCGAAAACATCTTATCTTTGTGGATCACAGCATGGTTTGGGAACAGCTCCACCCAAAACCGCAAGGAATTGCACAGAGCTGTGGACGCATCACAGACCCTCACACAGCCCCGACCTCCCTTCCCAAAAATTACCCAAAGACTTGGTCTCCACAGCCGTCTGTGGCAAAGAATTCCACAGATTCAGCTAAATAAATTCCACAGATCACCTAGCTAATCTGCTATTCCTTCTCATCGCAATGAGTAAATTATTAAAGAGGTAATAATGGGGCATTTGGAGAGCAGTAAAATGATTAGTCCAAGTCAACATGGATTTATGAAAGGGAAATCATGCTTGACTAATCTTCTGGAATTTTTTGAGGATGTGACAAGTAAAATGGATGAAGGGGTGCCAGTGGATGTAGTGTATCTAGACTTTCAGAAAGCCTTTGATAAGGTCCTGCATGGGAGACTGGTGACTAAAATTAGAGCACATGGTATTGGGGGTAGGGTGTTGACAGGGATAGAAAATTGGTTGGCAGACTTGAAGCAAATAGTAGGAGTGAACGGGTCCTTTTCAGAATGGCAGGCAGTGGCGAGTGGAGTGACGCAAGGCTCGGTGTTGGGGCCGCAACTGTTTACCATATATATTAATGATTTGGAAGAGGGAATTAGGAGCAACACTAGCAAGTTTGCAGATGACACAAAGCTGGGTGGCAGTGTAAACTGTGAAGAGGATGTTAGGAGGTTGCAGGGTGACCTGGACAGGTTGAGTGAGTGGGCAGATGCGTGGCAGATGCAGTACAATATAGATAAATGTGAGGTTATCCACTTTGGCGGCAATAACAAGTGGGCAGATTATTATCTCAATGGGGTTACGGGTAAGAGGGAGGTGCAGTAAGACCTGGGTGTCCTTGTACACCGGTCACTGAAAGTTGGCTTACAGGTCCAGCAGGCAGTGAAGAAAGCTAATGGAATGTTGGCCTTCATAACAAGAGGATTTCAGTATAGGAGTAAAGAGGTTCTGCAGTTGTATAGGGCTCTGCTGAGACCACATCTAGAGCATTGTGTATAGTTTTGGTCTCCTAATTTGAGGAAGGACATCCTTGTGATTGAGGCAGTGCAGCGTAGGTTCACGAGATTGGATGGCGGGACTGTCATATGAGGAAAGATTGAAAAGACTAGGCTTGTATTCACTGGAGTTTAGAAGGATGAGGGGATATCTTATAGAAACATATAAAATTATAAAAGGACTGGACAAGCTAGATGCAGGAACAAAATTCCCAATGAGAGAGTACAGAGGAGATTTACTAGAATGTTGCCTGGGTTTCAGCAACTAAGTTACAGAGAAAGGTTGAACAAGTTAGGGCTTTATTCTTTGCAGCGCAGAAGGTTAAGGGGGGACTTGTTAGAGGTCTTTAAAATGATGAGAGGGATAGACAGAGTTGATGTGGATAAGCTTTTCCCACTGAGAGTAGGGAAGATTCAAACAAGGGGACATGACTTGAGAATTAAGGGACAGAAGTTTAGGGGTAACATGAGAGGGAACTTCTTTACTCAGAGAGTGGTGGCTGTGTGGAATGAGCTTCCAGTGAAGGTGGTGGTGGCAGGTTCGTTTTTATCATTTAAAAATAAATTGGATAGTTATATGGACGGGAAAGGAATGGAGGGTTATGGTCTGAGTGCAGGTATATGGGACTAGGGGAGAATACGTGTTCGGCACGGACTAGAATGGTCGAGATGGCCTGTTTCCGTGATGTAATTGTTATATGGTTATATGGTTATTATAATGTTGGGTGAGTCCAGAACCAGGGGCCACAGTCTTAGAATAAAGGGGAGGTCATTTAAGACTGAGGTGAGGAAAAACTTTTTCACCCAGAGTTGTGAATTATGGAATTCCCTGCCACAGAGGGCATTGGAGGTCAAATCACTGGATGGATTTAAGAGAGAGTTAGATAGAGCTCTAGGGGCTAGTGGAGTCAAGGGATATGAGGAGAAGGCAGGCACGGGTTATTGATAGGGGCGATCAGCCATGATCACAATGAATGGCAGTGCTGGCTCGAAGGGCCGAATGGCCTCCTCCTGCACCTATTTTCTGTGTTTCTATGTTTCTATCTCCTTTTGAGAGGTACGTCCTTTTAATCTGAGGCTGTGTCCTCTGGTCCTAGACTCTCCCACGTGGAAATTTCCTCTCCGCATCCAGTCTACCCAGGCCTTTCACTATTCGCTAAGTTTCAATGAGATCCCCTCTCCTAGAAACATAGAAAAATAGGTGCAGGAGTAGGCCATCTGGCCCTTCGAGCCAGCACCGCCATTCAATGTGATCATGGCTGATCATCTAAAATAGTAAGATTAAACGAGAACTTACCAGTTCAAAGTTTGATCTGTATTTTATGAGGAGTTACAATGAGGGATTGATTACGTGAAGAACCCGTCCAGCACGCCTGCGTGGCATACTTCAAAGCAGCGGTGTGGAATCACAGAAAGACACAATAATTGAAATAAACATAGTAAAGAAAAGGAGAACTTAAATACCAGTTGATCTCTATAATTGAGGGTGGGAGCGGAGGGCACGTAATCCCTCATCGTAACACCTCATAAAATACAGATCAAACTTCGACCTGGTAAGTTCTCGTTTAATTTTACTATTTTACTTCGGAGTCACGTGAGTGACTACGTGAAGATTTTAAAGCTCTGCGATTTCAAACCGTGTAACAGTTCATACTTCACTCGCTGCCGAAGTCTTTCGAGGGAGGAAGTATGTTATCGTAATCAAACATGAATCTGTTTGTAAAAACAATAATGGTGTTATTAACAATAACAAGACCAAAATGCTCCCCCAGGCTTAAATTATATATTTGCAGATTCTAATATTTTTTCTGCAAATGATGCAGGTACTGCCAATGGCTTATTATAAAAAGTTTGAAACGTTTTTTCCCCAGACCACCCCGCTGTAGCCAGGATGTGTTCCATAGGTACAGCCATTCTCTTAGCCGCCGACGTGGATGCTGCCCTGGTGGAGTGAGATTTATACACGTTAGTATTTACACCTGCGGCTTTCAGCACCTGCTTGAGCCATCTGGAAATAATTTGGCTCGTCCACCCGACCATGAGGTTTCTTGTGGCTGACCCATAAGGCTTTTTCTCTCCCTCGGGGAATTCTTGTTGTGTCAATATAGTTCAATAAGTGGGTCATGACACATAACCGTGGTTCATGTGCAGTGGAGTGATAAGTTTTTTTGGCCTTCCATAACAGCGATGTGAAGGATGTTTATGTAAATTATGTTGTGTCTTGGGTCTATTTGTTTGTAATGTATGGCTGCAGAAAAGGCATTTCGTTTGGACCTCAAGGGGTCCAAATGACAAATAAATTGAATCTTGAATCTTGAATCTTGAATCTTGAATCTTGAATCTTGAATCTTCAGGTGGGTAAGCCCGGAATTCCATGACTGGGCTTGATGTTCCTGGCCTGCTCTGTTTGACCAGCCCCTGGATTGTAAATGAGACGCGGTCTGATGTTACAACCATGTTGTCCAATCATAGTAGATGAAGTGACTGGACTCTTTGTGCTGACACAAGTGCCATCAGCATGACCGTCTTCAGAGTTAATTGTTCCAGGGTGAGGGACGTGGCTGGTGACCATCCCCTAAGGTATGTCATGACCACACTGACATCCCAGATTTGGGTGTACCTAGGTCTAGGGGGATTGGAGTTAAATATGCCGCTCATGAGCTTGATCACCAGCGGGTGGGATCCAATGGCCTGTTGTCCTGGTGCCTGAATTAAATAGGCTGACAGAGCACTTCTGGCCATGTTAATGGCGCTGTAGCTGAGTCGTTCATTGTGGTGAAGGCCTGCAAGGAAATCCAGTACATTGGTTACAGTTGTGGTTGAGTATGTGGTTCCTGTGTCCGAACAGTATCTTTCCCACTTCTTGATACTTGACAAGTATTGTTTCCTTGTGGGTACACGGTGGGATGCTGTCATGGTGTTGATGGTGTTTTCTGACAATCCCAGGCCCAGCAGAGGCCTTTTTAGAATCTGCAACCCAGGAGTTTAATTTTATCATGGCATGGGTGGCTTATGCCTGATACTGGGGAGTTAGCAATTCTGGGTTACTGGGAAAAGTCATTGGGGTCTCGACGACCATGTCAAGGACCACTGGGAACCATGGCTGTGTAGGCCAGTCGGGTACTATCAAAATACCTGAAGCAGTCCCTCTGTATTTTGCGTAGTACCTGACTGATGAGGTAGAAAGGAGGAAAAGCATAAAAGAAGAATTTTCCCCAGTCCAGCGGGAATGCATCTATCGCTGCTGCCTCAGGGTCTGGTTCCCAAGCGACCTACATTGGAACCTGGTGATTTCGTCTGGATGCAAATAGATCGATATCTGGCATGCCATATTGCTTTGTAATTTTAGCAAATGCTTTGGGATTTAACATCCATTCGGTGTTGTCATTAAATTTGCGTGACGTGGTGTCTGCCACTTTATTTAGCTTACCTGGTAGGTAAGTTGCTGATAGCCAAAAATGTCTGTAGACACACCATTGCCAGATTGTGCGAGCACAACGTGAGGAGGGCTCTGACACGGGTGAACACGACGTGAGGAGGGCACTGACACGGGTGAACACGAGAAAAGCTGCAGGCCCCGATGGCATCTCGGGGCGAGTACTCAAGTCCTGTGCTACGCAGCTAGCTCCAGTGCTCACTACAATATTCAACCTCTCCCTGGACAAGTCCGTGGTCCCTGCCTGCTTCAAAAAATCCATCATTGTACCGGTACCAAAAAATGCCTCCCCAGCCTGTCTGAATGACTACCGTCCGGTGGCCCTTACCTCGGTAGTCATGAAATGCTTTGAGAGGCTGGTGAAGAATCACATCTGCGCCTTCCTCCCTCGCAACATGGACCCGTTGCAGTTCGCATATCGTCCGAATAGATCCACGGACGATGCGGTCTCCCAGGTCTTGCACACCGCTCTCTCCCATCTGGACAGCCAGAAGGGGGGCTACGTGAGGATGCTGTTCATAGACTACAGTTCAGCCTTCAACACGATAGTCCCCACCAGACTGGCCGGGAAGCTACTGGAATTATGGCTCAACACCTCCCTGTGTGCCTGGGTCCTGGACTTTCTCACCGCCAGGCCCCAGGTAGTCAAGATGGGAGGGAATATATCCAAGTCCCTCACCCTGAGCACAGGATCGCCCCAGGGTTGCGTCCTCAGCCCCCTATTGTACTCCCTGTACACACATGACTGTGTGGCTAGGTTCAGCTCCAACTCAATAATTAAGTTTGCTGATGACACTGTGGTGGTGGGCCTGATCTCAGACAACGATGAGAAGGCCTACCGGGAGGAGGTGGCTGATCTAGCACTCTGGTGCCAGGAGAACAGCCTCCTCTTGAACATCAAAAAAACTAAGGAGCTGATCGTGGACTTTAGGAGGGCACATCATCCGAGGACGTACACTCCATTGAGGATAAATGGGGATCCTGTGGATAGGGTGAACTGTTTTAAATATCTGGGAGCCCACATCTCTGAGGATATGACATGGACATCACACGCCTCAGCACTCGTGAGTAAGGCAAGGCAGCGCCTTTACCACCTCAGGCAATTGAGGAAATTCAGAGTGCCTCCGAGGATCCTCCAGTGCTTCTACTCAGCGGCTGTGGAAAGCATCTTGTCCGGAAATATTACCATCTGGTTTGGGAATTGCTCTGCCCAGGACAAGAAGGCTCTGCAGAGAGTAGTGCGTTCGGCCGAACGCACTATGGGAACTTCACTCGCCCCCCTGCAGGAACTATACAACAGGAGGTGCAACTCCAGAGCAAATAAAATCATGGGAGACCCCTTCCACCCCTGCAACGGACTGTTCCAGCTGCTATGGTCAGGCAAACGCCTCCGTTGCCATGCTGTGAGAACGGAGAGGCTGAGAAGGAGTTTCTTCCCAGAGGCAATTTGGACTGTAAACGCCTATCTCACCAGGGACTAACTTTACTGAACGTTTTTCCTTCCAATATTTAATATGTAAAAGAATATGTGTGTGTTTATGATTGTGTTTATAGTTTGTTTGGTTGTTTGTTTGTTTGTCTTTTTGCACAAAGTCCGCGAGCATTGCCACTTTCATTTCACTGCACATCTCGTATGTGTATGTGACGAATAAACTTGACTTGACTTGACTTGACTTGACTTGTGTTGACCAAATTTGTCACATGATATCGATTTTATACCGCCCATATGGTTAATATAGGCCACCACCGTGGTATTATCTATTTGTAAACAAACATGCAAGTGATGCATATTAGTTGAATATGCTTTTAAGCCATAAAATGCATCCAACATTTCCAGATAATTTATGCCCAGTGTCTGTAGTAAAGATGACTCTAGATTAGTCCATCTACCACCTGTGCTGGATATAGTATTAGTTGCTCCCCAGCCTTGAGCACTGGCATCTGTTTGAATAATTAACGTAGGGTTAATGATGACGATAGGGCTGGAACTATGCCAAATGTTCCCTATCCACCACTGTAACTCTGATATTGCTTCAGTGGGTAATTTCATGACTTGGTCAAAGTGACCTGCATGTCGTTTTAACGCCTGCACTTTTGCTCTTTGTAAGTTTTGATAGTGCAGAGGTCCAAATTGTGTAGCTGGAAATGCTGCTACTATTTTGCCAATTACTCTTGCAACTTGTCGGATGGTTGGTCATTTGCTAACCATTAAATTGTTACACGTCTGTGCCAATTCTGCTGCTTTATCTTTGGGCAACGTTACAGACATGTGGACTGAGTTAATTGTGAATCCTAGATAGTCCATAGTTGTGGATGGCGTCAACTTAGATTTATCTGGATGTAAGACAAATCCCAAGGTTTCAAACAATTGTTTGGTAGCTGACACAGCTGATTTAGCGAATTCCATGGTTTTGCCTACTATTAAGATATCATCAAGATATGCCATGACAATATGTTTCTGTTTTCTTAATATTGCCAAGGCTGGTTTTAATATCTTGGTGAACAATCTTGGGGCTGATGTTAAAACATTAGGCAACGCTTTAAACTGCCATTTTTTCCCATCCAGGTAAATTTCAGGTATCTGCGATGATCCTTTTGAATGGGTACTGAATAGTAAGCATCTTTAAGGTCGATGCTTGCCATGAAGTATCCTTTGGAAATCAGTTGTTTGGCAATTACAAACGTTTATATACTTGGTTGTTTGTATATACTTAACAAACATATTTAGTGAAGTTAAGTCAATGATGATGCGACATCCACCACCTTGTTTAGTTTTGGTGAACTGGCCATCCTGTTCGTGGAGCTGCCACCTAGCGGTCTACCACACCCAGCAGCTCTTCCTGGTCCTGTACCCCAAGCTTACTCCCGACATCTTCGGCCAGTGACCCCTCTTCTTGACCAGCCCAGCTCTGGTCGCCAAAGCTGCCCTCGGCTGAGGGTGAAGCAATGGCCAGTGCCTTGTGAGGCACTGTGGCGGGAGTGCCTGAACTCCCTTGGCGTGACTGCTCCAGCTCCCGAAGCAAGTCTCGCTGGAGCATCTGCTCCATGAGCCGCTCCATGCGGCTCAGGCGGCTGCCTCTGCCGCGTTCGGGCGGTGAGAAGTCCCCGTCCGAAGAGTCGGATACCACCAGCCGGTTTGTCTTCCGTGTTGATTTACATCCAGCCCGCTGCTCAGGCTGCGCTAGCGGAACTGGGCTCGGCTCGTTGTCGGGGATGGCGGACCTACCGTCTCTAGCCCCCCACTGATGGGACGCTCCTCTGTTGTAGTCGAACGGGGGGGCGGACTTCTTGGCTCATGTTCCAGTTGTCTCGACCTGGTGAGACAAAACAAAGCAACTCTTTTTGAAAAAACAACCTCAGAATAAACTTAACTGACGGTCCGTCTGTTTTAAGCTGTAGCGGGAGCGCCCGTACTCCCGTTCGTCGCTGTTGCACTGCGTGAACGCTCATGTCGCGCATGCGCGCTGGACGGGTTCTTCACGTATTCACTCACGTGACTCCGAAGTAAAATCAGTACCCCGTTCTTGCTTTATTCCCATATCACCTTGATTCCATTAGCCCTAAGAGCTAAATCAAGTCAAGTCAAGAGACATGTGTCACAGACAGGACAATGAAATTCTTGCTTGCTGCAGCACAACAGAGTATTGTAGGTGTAATACAGAACAGTTCAGTGTGTCTATATATCATAGAGAATATATATATATACACATAAATAAACAGATAAAGTGCAATAGGCTGTTATAGTTCAGAGTTTTGTTTGAGTTGAATTTAATAACCTGATGGCTGTGGGGAAGTAGCTGTTCCTGAACCTAGATGTACCAGATTTCAGGCTCCTGTACCTTCTACCTGATGGCAGCGGGGAGATGAGTGTGTGGCCAGGATGATGTGGGTCCTTGATGATGCTGGCAGCCTTTTTGAGGCAGCGACTGCAATAGATCCCTTCGATGGTAGGGAGGTCAGAGACGATAGTGGTCACAACTTTCTGCATTCTTTTCCGCTCCTGGACGCTCAAGTTGCCGAACCAACCCACGATGCAACCGGTCAGCATGCTCTTTACTGTGCACCTGTAGAAGTTAGAGAGAGTCCTCCTTGACATACCGACTCTCCGTAATCTTCTCATGAAGTAGAGGTGCTGATGTGCTTTCTTTATGATTGCATCAGTGTTCTGGGACCAGGAAATATGTACGCCCATCCTACTCCTGCCGAAGTCCACAATCAGTTCCTTGGTTTTGCTGGTGTTGAGAGCCAGGTTGTTGTGCTGGCACCATTTGGTCAATCGGTCGATCTCACTTCCATACTCTGACTCATCACCAACTCCCTCTTGAAAACATCCAGTAAATTGGCCTCCACTGCCTTCTGCGGCAGAGAATTCCACAGGTACACAACTCTCTGGATGAGATTTTTTTTGCCTCATCTATGGCCTACCCCTTATTCTTAAACTGTGACCCCTGGTTCTGGATTCCCCCAACATTGAGAACATTGAACATCTAGCCTGTCCAAGCCTTTAAGAATTTTATATGTTTCTATAAGATACCTCTCATCCTTTGAAATTCCAGTGAATACAAGCCCAGTTGACCCATTCATTCATCATATGTCAGTCCCGCCATCCTGGGAATTAACCTGGTGAACCCATGTTGCACTCCCTCAATAGCAAGCATGTTCTTCCTCAAATTAGGAGACCAATACTGCACACAATACTCCAGGTGCGGTCTCATCCTTCTAAACATTCATAAACAAGCATCTGCATTTCCTTGGTCCTCCAAGGAATAAAGTCCTGGCCTGCCCAACCTGTCCCTGTCGCTTAAGCCCTCGAGTCTCAGTTTTAGATTAGAGATACAGCGTGGAGATACAGTTAGACCCACCGAGTCTGTGCCGACCAGCGATCCACGCACACAAACACTATCCTCCACAATAGGGACACCTCCTGGCAGGCCGCGGAGAAGCCGACATTGGAATCTCCACGTCGATGATGGTGCCGGCTGACGGACGAGGACAGACACGTGGAAGTGGGGACGCCGCTGCCGGGGGGAAGGAACATAGGGGGACCCGGCGTGGGGGGGGCCACCGTGAGGGGGGGGGGGGGAGAAACAATGGACAATGGGGACCCGATGTGGTGGGACCGCTGTGAGAGAGGGGGATGGGAGGAAGAACAAAGGGGGAACTCGCTCGGGGGGGGGATTTGTAACTTTGTAAGTGCCCTTTATTGGCGAGTGTGTTGAGAAACCGAAGATCTCAGAGAGAACCCACACAGGTCACGGGGAGAACGTACAAACTCAGCACAGACAGCGCCCGTAGTCAGGATCGAACCCGGGTCTCCAGCGCGGTGGGGCAGCAACTCTACCGCTGCGCCATCATGCCGCCTAAAGAGAAAAGCAGATTTTTGTAGGCCATCTGCCAAATAAGGTCATAAGTGGTAGGAGTAGAATTAGGCCATTCAGCTCATCAAGTCTACTCCGCCATTCAGTCATGGCTGATCTATCTCTCCCTCTCAACCACATTCTCCTGCCTTCTCCCCGTAACCTCTGACACCCGTACTAATCAAGAATCTATCTATCTGTGCCTTTAAAATCCCAGCTTGAGATCTGCAAACTGTTTTCTCGTGAACGGCGGCACGGTGGCGCAGCTGTAGAGTTGCTGCCTTACAGCGCCAGAGACCCGGGTTCGATCCTGACCACAGGTGCTGTCTGTACGGAGTTTGTACGTTCTCCCCGTGACCTACGTGCGTTTTCTCCGAGATCTCCAGTTTTCTCCCACGCTCCAAAGACGCACAGGTTTGTAGGTTAATTGGCTTGGTATAAGTGTAAGTTGTCCCTGGTGTGTGTCGGATAGCGTTAGTGTGCGGGGATCGCTGGTCGGCGCGGACTCGTGGGCCGAAGGGCCTGTTTCTGTGCTGTATCCCAAGTTCAAGTTCAAGTTCATGTTTACAATTATTGTCACATGCACCAATTGATACAGTGGGATTTGAGTTACCGTACAGCCATACGAATATAAAGAACACAACTCACGATAGAATTTAACATGAACTACCCCACACAGCGGAATCAACATTTCCCACTGTGAGGGAAGGCAATAAAGTTCACCTTCCTCTTTGTTCACCCATGGTCGGGGCCTCCCGAGCCCTCCGCAGTCGCCGCTACGGGTGGCCTGATGTTCAGCCCCCGTCACCGGGATGATCGGAACTCCGACGTCGGAATGGAAGACCATTCTCAGCAGCTTGGAGTTCCGAACTAAACTAAACTAATGCAATAATATGTATATTGCATGCATAACTGTGGTGAACACAGAACATTGAACAGTACAGCACAAGAACAGGCCCTTCAGCCTCAATGTGCCAATACTGCGAGATGTGGGAATTTGTCGACACCATTGATGTAGAAGATCCCTACAGCTGCAGTAAGTGTTTGAGGCTAGAGGAACTCCAGCTCCGCATTGATGAGCTGGAGACCCAACTTCATACGCTGTGGTACATCAGGGAGGGGGAGTATTACCTGGATGTTTTGTGCCGGGGGATGGTCACACCGACCAGTTTAACTAATTCAGTAGGCAGTGAGCAAGGAAAGGAAGGTGTGGCCATAAGCGAGGCAGGTAGGGGGAACCAGGAGGAGATGCGGCAGGAGCCACAGCCCTTGTCCCTGACGAGCATGACCGAGGCTCTTACTCAATGTAAGGACGGGATCAGGGGCTGTGGGAGGGATGAGCAACCTGGCTGCAGCACCGTGGATCAGGAGGCCATTCAAGAGGGGGGAGTTAGAAGAAATGCCGTAGTGATAGGGGATAGTATTATTCGGGGGGTAGATAAGGTTCTCTGCGGCCAGCAGAACATGTCCCGAAGGCTGTGTTGCCTACCCGGTGCTAGGGTTAAGGATATTTCTGCGATGCTGGAGAGAAATTTGCAGAGGGAGGGGGAGGATCCAGTGGTCGTGGTCCATGTGGGGACCAATGACATAGGAAGGACGAGGAAGGAGGATCTGCTGAAGGAGTTTGAGCAGGTAGGGAATAAATTAAAAAGCAGAACCTCGAGGGTACTGATCTCCGGATTGCTACCTGAGCCACGGGCCAAATCGGCGAGGGTACGTAAAATTAAAAAGCTAAATGCGTGGCTCAAAGACTGGTGTGGGAATAATGGGTTTGGTTTCTTGGGCCACTGGCACCAGTACTGGGACAGGGGGGATCTGTTCTGTAAGGACGGACTTCACCTGAACGGTGCTGGGACTGGGGTCCTGGCAAATCATATAACTAGGGCAGTAGAGAGGTCTTTAAACTAAGTAGCGGGGGGGAGGTATCAAGGGGGGTAATAACGGCAGGGGTAGAGGAAATAGAGCAGGGTATCAGTGGGGAAGCGGAAAGTCAAAATGTGACAGGAGACAGAATGTGTGAAGATAAAGCTTTAGATGTAAAAGGGACAAAAACGGAAAGGAAGGGTAGTAAAAATCATCTGAAAGTGCTTTATCTAAATGCACGGAGTATTCGTAATAAGATAAATGAATTAACGGTGCAATTAAGTATATATAGTTATGATATCGTGGCCATTACGGAGACATGGCTGCAAGGGGATCAGGACTGGGAGTTAAATATAGAGGGGTACTCGACAATTAGGAAAGATAGACAGGAAATAAAGGGAGGAGGGGTGGCCCTTTTAATAAGGGAGGGAATAACGGCAATAGAGAGGAAGGATATTGCGTTGAAGGATCAGGATAGTGAAACAGCTTGGGTACAGATAGAGAATAATAAGGGGAAAAAAACACTAGTGGGTGTAATTTATAGACCTCCAAATAGCTGTGACGCTGTTAGTCAGAACATAAATCTGCAAATAGTTGACGCATGTAAAAAGGGAACTGCTGTAATCATGGGGGACTTCAATTTTCATATTAATTGGGCAAACCAAACTGGGCAGGGTAGACTAGAGGAAGAGTTTATAGAATGTATTAGAGACGGGTTCCTAGAACAGTATGTCACAGAACCGACAAGGGGGGGGGCAATCTTGGATCTGGTCCTGTGTAATGAAGCAGGATTAATTAAAAATGTCATAGTTAGGGACTCGTTGGGAACAAGTGACCACAATATGGTCGAATTCCATATTCAAATAGAAGGGGAGCAGGTTGAAACTCAGGCTAGGGTGCTTAGTCTAAATAAGGGGGATTATGAAGGTATGAGGACTGAGCTGATCAAAGTTGACTGGGATAGCAGACTCAAGAATAAGACGGTACATGAGCAGTGGTGTACGTTTAAGGGTATACTGTATGACCTTCAAGAAAAATTTATTCCTATGAAAAAAAAAAGGGGTAAGGGTAAGAACAGTCAGCCATGGCTCAGTAAAACTATAAAGGATAGTATTCGGCTGAAGGCAAGGGCATATAAGGTAGCCAGAGATAGTGGGAGGGTAGAGGATTGGGAAGCATTTAAAGGTCAGCAAAAAATAACTAAGAGATTAATTAAGACGGGGAAAATAGACTATGAAAGGAATTTAGCGAACAACATAAAAACTAATAGTAAGAGTTTTTATAGCTATATAAAAAGAAAAAGGGTGGCTAAGGTGAACGTTGGTCCATTGGAGGGTGAGACTGGAGAGTTGTTGGTGGGGAACATGGAAATGGCAAAGGCATTAAACGAGTATTTTGTATCAGTCTTCACCATAGAAGACACAAAAAATATTCCAACGCTGGATAAACAGGGGGCGGTAGGAATGGAGGAGCTAAATACTATTAAGATCACCAAGGAGGTGGTATTAGGGAAATTAATGAGACTGAAGGAGGATAAATCCCCTGGGCCTGATGGATTACATCCAAGGGTCTTGAGGGAGATAGCGGTGGGGATTGTGGATGCATTGGTGATAATTTTCCAAAACTCCCTGGAGGCAGGAACGGTCCCAGTGGATTGGAAAATGGCCAATGTAACACCTATATTTAAAA
The DNA here is from genome assembly GCF_028641065.1 of Leucoraja erinaceus. Classification (NCBI taxonomy): domain Eukaryota; kingdom Metazoa; phylum Chordata; class Chondrichthyes; order Rajiformes; family Rajidae; genus Leucoraja; species Leucoraja erinaceus. The sequence continues at coordinate 50,924 of NW_026576850.1, forward strand.
AAGGAAGTAAACAGAAGGCGGGTAACTATAGACCGGTTAGTCTAACATCGGTGGTGGGTAAAATGTTAGAGACAATTATTAAAGAAACACTGACGGGGCACTTGGATAAACATGACTTCATCGGACAGAACCAGCATGGTTTTGTGAAGGGGAAGTCCTGTTTAACGAATCTGCTCGAATTCTTTGAGGAAGTAACAACCCGGGTGGATAAAGGGGAACCGGTGGATGTGGTATACTTGGACTTCCAAAAGGCTTTTGACAAGGTGCCGCATATTGCTAAAAATAAAAAATTATGGGATTGGGGGTAATATATTAGCATGGGTAGAGGATTGGCTAACAAATAGGAAGCAGAGAGTGGGGATAAATGGTTCATACTCGGGATGGCAACCGGTAACTAGCGGGGTTCCGCAAGGGTCGGTGCTGGGACCCCCAGTTGTTCACAATTTATATAAATGATTTGGAGGAGGGAACCAAGTGTAATATATCAAAATTTGCGGACGATACAAAAATGGGAGGAAAAAGTAGGGGGATGAGGAGGATAGGAAGAGTCTGCAAAAGGATATAGATAAGCTAGGTGAGTGGGCAACAACTTGGCAGATGAAAATTAATACAAATAAATGTGAAGTCATTCACTTTGGGAAAAAAAATGATAGGGCAAGTTATTTTCTAAATGAGGAGGAGCTGCGTTGTAATGCAACGCAAAGGGATCTAGGGGTATTAGTACATGAATCACTGAAAGTTAGTATGCAGGTGCAGCAAGCAATCAGGAAGGCCAATGGAGTTTTGGCCTTTATTGCTAGGGGGATTGAGTATAAAAACACGGAGGTCTTGCTGCGGCTGTACACAGTATTAGTGAGACCACATTTGGAATACTGTGTACAGTTCTGGGGTCCATACTTAATAAAGGATGTACTAGCCCTGGAGGCAGTGCAGCGAAGGTTTACAAGATTAATTCCTGCAATGAGGGGATTGACATATGAGGAAAGGTTAAGTAGGCTGGAACTCTACTCTTTGGAGTTTAGAAGAATGAGAGGCGATCTCATGAAACATATAAGATCGTGAGGGGCCTTGATCGGGTGGATGCACCGAGGATGTTCCCAATGATCGGGGAAACTAGAACTAGGGGACATAGTTGCAGAATAAGGGGGGGCTCTTTTAAAACTGAGATGAGGAAGAACTTCTTCACCCAGAGGGTGGTTAATTTATGGAATTCACTGCCCCAGGGAGCAGTGGAAGCAGAAACTTTAAATATATTTAAGACTAAAATAGATGGTTTTTTAGCTGCCAAGGGGATAAGGGGCTACGGGGAGAGGGCAGGGATATGGACCTAGGTATGGTTAGTATAGTAAGACCTGAGTGATCTCCTGGACAAGTGTCGATCGCCTGGATTGGGGTCGGAGAGGAATTTCCCGGATTTTTTTCCCGAATTGGACCTGGGTTTTTATCCGGTTTTTTGCCTCCCCCAGGAGATCACGAGGTTCTTGGGGTGGAGAGGGGTGATAGCGGTATAAAGGGGAGGGTAGTGTCTTGTGTTCTGTGTCTTGTGTCTACTGTTTGTGGGTAAGTGTGTCTGTTTAGTGTTCAGCCATGAGCGAATGGCGGTGCGGGCTCGACGGACCTGGTGGTCTACTCTCGCACCTACTTTCTATGTTTCTATGTTTCTAATGTCTTTTTATAGGTCACAGAACATAATACTTCAGACATGACTTCAGAATTAAGGGACAGAAGTTTAGGGGTAACATGAGGGGGAACTTCTTTACTCAGAGAGTGGTACCGGTGTGGAATGAGCTTCCAGTGGAAGTGGTGGAGGCAGGTTCGTTGGTATAATTTAAAAATAAATTGGATAGGCATATGGATGAGAAGGGAATGGAGGGTTATGGTATGAGTGCAGGCAGGTGGGACTAAGGGAAAAAAAGTTGTTCGGCACGGACTTGTAGGGCCGAGATGGCCTGTTTCCGTGCTGTAATTGTTATATGGTTATATGGTTATTGAACAGAATACATTACTTAACACATGTAGATAGGGTGGTTGCAGGTAGATAGGGTGGTCGCAGGTAGATAGGGTGGTCGCAGGTGGTCAAAAAGGCTTTTGGCACATTGGCCTTCATCAGAGTACTGAGTATAGAAGTTGGGAGATCATATCACAGTTTATATAAGACGTTGGTGAGGCCGCATTTAGAATATCGTGTTCAGCTTTTGTCACCATGTTATGGGAAAGAAAGAAAGGGTGCAGAGAAGATTTACGAGGATGTTGCCAGGACTCGAGGTTTCTGAGCTATACGGAAAGGTTGATGAGGTTCGGACTCTATGCCCTGGAGCGCAGGAGGATGCGGGGTGTTCTTATAGAGGTGTAAAAAATCATGAGACTAGGGAAATCGAGAACCTGAGGACATACGATTAAGGTGAGGGGAAAAAAAGATTTAATAGGAACCTGGGGGTTCACCTTTTTACATAAAGGGTGGTGGGTGTATGGGACGAGCTGCCAGAAGAGGTAGTTGAGGCAGGTCCTATTGCAAAGTAGAAAACCCACGCAGGTCACGGGGAGAACGTGCAAACTCCGTACAGACAGCACCCATAGCTGGGAACACACCTGGGTCTCAGGTGCTGCAAGCGCTCAAAGGCAACAACTCCACTGCTGCGCCACCGTTCCAATTCTACTCCTATTCTTTATGATCTTATGACCTAATAAAACACTCTTGACTCTTAACTCTCTTGATTTGACGACTTGACTTGACTTGACCCTTGACTCAATGTTTACTTATAACACTTTCTTCCAAGGGTATGAATTACTCAACCATTACAGGAAAATCAGTACGGTGTGATAGTTGTTGTACAGAATGCTGCCAAAATACCTTTCTTAGTTTAGAAATTGCTATGACAATGCAGGGTGACTTGGACAGGTTGGGTGAGTGGGCAGATGCATGGCAGATGCAGTTTAATGTGGATACATGTGCGGTTATCCACTTTGGTGGCAAAAACAGGAAGGCAGATTATTATCTAAATGGTGTCAAGTTGGGAAAAGGGGAAGGACAACGGGATCTGTGGTTCCTTGTTCACCTATTGTCTATTGTCTATTGATTATCTGGGGGAATGGACCAGTAGAATTCTCCTAAACATCGATTTTTCCAGGGACTTCCACAGATTCCCCTTTATGACAATCGGTACCACCATGCTTGTACAGAGAGGTATTTTGGCAGCATTCTGTACAACGACTATCACATCGTACTGATTTTCCTGTAATATATCGAGGAATTCATACACGGGAATAAAGTGTTGTAAGAAAACATTGAGTAAAGGGTCGTCAAGTCAAGTCAAATCAAGAGAGTTAAGAGTCAAGAGTGTTTTATTAGGTCATAAGATCATGAAGAATAGGAGTAGAATTAGTCCCTTTGGCCCATCAAGGGGCAGAACGGTGGCGCAGCGGTAGAGTTGCTGCCTTCGAGCGCTTGCAGCACCTGAGACCTGGGTTTGATCCCGGCTACAGGTGCTGTCTGAACGGAGTTTGCACATTCTCCCGTGACCTGCATGGGTTTTATACGTTGCGATAGGACAATAGACAATAGACGATAGGTGCAGGAGTAGGCCATTCGGCCCTTCGAGCCAGCACCGCCATTCAATGTGATCATGGCTGATCATCCCCAATCAGTACCCCGTTCCTGCCTTCTCCCCATAACCCCTGACTCTGCTATCTCTAAGAGCCCTATCTAGATCTCTCTTGAAAGTATCCAGAGAACCGGCCTCCACCGCCCTCTGAGGCAGAGAATTCCACAGATTCACAACTCTCTGTGAGAAAAAGTGTTTCCTCATTTTGGTCCCCTTATTCTTAAACTGAGGCCCCTCGTTCTGGACATCCCCAACATCGGGTACATGTTTCCTGTCTCTAGCGTGTCCAAACCCTTAATAAACTTATATGCTTCAATACGAATCTCTCTCATCCTTCTAATCACCAGAGTGTACAAGCCCAGCCGCTCCATTCTCTCAGCAAATGGCAGTCCCGCCATCCCGGGAATTAACCTTGTAAACCTACGATGCACTCCCTCAATAGCAAGAATGGCCTTCCTCATATTTGGAGACCAAAACTGCACACAATGCTCCAGGTGTGGTCTCACTAGGGCTCTGTACAACTGCAAAAGGACCTCTTTGCTCCTATACTCAACTCCTCTTGTTATGAAGGCCAACATGCCATTCCCTTTCTTCACTGCTTGCTGTACCTGCATGCTTACATTCATTGACTGACGACCAAGGACCCCCAGATCACTAATATAAGACCTTCGACTGCTGGGAATTAGTTTGTTGGATCCATGACTATCATATCTAAATGGACAGAATAGTCATTGAGTCATACAGCGTGGAAACAGGCCCTTCGGCCCAATTTGCCCACACACCGAACAAGATGCCCTATTTACGCTAGTCCCACATACCTGTAGACACAAAATGCTGGAGTAACTCAGCGGGACAGGCAACATCTCTGGAGAGAAGGAATGGGCGACGTTTCGGGTCGAGACCCTTTTTCAGACTTACTTCCCATTGTTTGATCCATATCCCTCAAAATCTTTCCAGAGGACATAGGTTCAAGGAGAAGGGGAAAAGATTTAATAGGAATCTGAGGGCTTAACTTTTTCACACAAAGGGTGGTGGGTGTATGGAACAAGTTGCCAGAGGAGGTAGTTGAGGCTGGAACTATCCCAACGTCGAAGAAACAATTATAAAAGGACTGGACAAGCTAGATGCAGGGAAAATTTTCCCAATGTTGGGCGATTCCAGAACCAGGGGCCACAGTCTTAAGGGCCTGTCCCACGAGCATGCGACACCATGCAGCAAGCACGACATAACGTGGTGGCTTGAGCGTGGCCGGTCCCACTTCGATCTCCGGAGCCGTATGGAGTTGTGCGGAGCTGGTCCCGACATCACACGGGGTTCAGAAAAACTGATCGCGTTCAAACATTCCACGCGGTAACGGCCTGTCGGCCGCAGCCGCCTCGACGCTGCACGCAGTGTCTCGATGGCGTACGTCAAGCGCAAAGTTCCCCGCGGACTTCTCTCAAACTTCACGTCACTCACTCGACCTTCGCACTTCCAGTGTGGTCACGCTTGCCGCATGCAGGTCGCATGCTCGTGGGACAGGCCCTGTACGGGGATCACTCGACCTCTACGCGGACCCCTGCTTCCGGTTTGGTCGCGCTTGCCGCATGCAGGTCGCATGCTCGTGGGACAGGCCCTTTAGAATAAAGGGGAGACCATTTAAAACTGAGGTGAGAAAAAACGTTTTCATCCAGAGTGTTGTGAAATTGTGGAATTCCCTGCCACACGAGGCCAAATCACTGGATGGATTTAAGAGAGAGTTAGATAGAGCTCTAGGGGCTAGTGGAATCAAGGGATATGGGGAGAAGGCAGGCACGGGTTATTGATTGGGGACGATCAGCCATGATCACAATGAATGGCGGTGCTGGCTCGAAGGGCCGAATGGCCTCCTCCTGCACCTATTTTCTATTTTTCTATGTTTCTATGTTAGACAGGTGCATGGATAGGACAGGTTTTGAGGGAAATGGGCCAAATGCAGGCAGGTGGGACTAGCGCAGGCGGGGCATGTTGGTTGGTATGGGCAAGTTGGGCCGAAGGGCCTCCTTCCACGCTGTATCACTCTATGACTCTCTATGATCCTTCCTGAAGTTGAGCCCTTCTTTATTCCAGAGCTGCTTGTTTCTTCTGGCTCTGAGTACAGACTGCACTCTCTCCCTGATACCTCCTACCCTGCCAAACCCATTTAAGTTAACTGGCGAGAAGTTTGCGTTGCTTGCATGCTTTAAATACTTCTCAGCGGAATGAACCTGGACAACATCAGACTATTTACAGAAAGCTAATGTGAATGTAATTAGAAACTGGGCAGTTTGGGATATCACGTTGATGGAAACAAATGTTCCATTGAACAAGGGTCTGGTTCATTGAAGAGGCAGGCAGGCAGGCAGGCTGTAAAGATTCTCTCTCAACTACATACTGTATAGGCTGTGGATTCGCTAAACACCTGAGCTCAGTCCGCCTCGACCTACCTGGTCTCCTGGTTGCCAAAAACACTTTAGTTCCCCTTCCCATTCCCACACTGCTCTAGTCAGGTCTGGGGGAGTTCCCCCTCCCACCGCCACGGGTACCATGTAATCCCGTGCTACCTGCTCCATGGTCGGATAGTCAGCGACTAAACCGTCTCCCCCGCATGGATTTCCAGGTGAGGAGGGGGCTGTGGACCCCTAGCAGGACCAAAAACAAGACCTGTCAAAGGGCGGATGTGCTCCTAGCGAGCCAACGGCCATCCACACTTCAGTCAAAGTTGCGATCACTGTCGTAGATAGCATTCATTGTAAGGAATGATGATGCCTTTGGCCCATATCCCTGTAAACCTGTCCGATCCATGTACCTGCCTAAAGTCAAACTTATCATCTTTGGTGGGAGTTTCTGTTAATGCCTTCCATTTGTAAATTTTAATCTCTTCAAAAACAAAAGTGATTTTTTTTTAGGCAAGTTTTAAAACCTTTCATTTAAAAATATAATGAGTAAGAAACTCAGCAGGTGAGGCAGCATCTATTGGAGAAAAGTAGTAGGTGACGTTTTGGGTCGAGACCCTTCAGCACTTCAACTTTCCCTCCCATTCTGAATCCGACCTTTCTGTCCTGGGCCTCCTCCATGGCCAGAGTGAGTCCCACCGCAAATTGGAGGAGCTGCACCTCATATTTCACGGGTAGTTTACACCCCAGCGGTATGAACATTGACCTCCAATTGCAGGCAGACTTTGGTTTCTCCCTCCTTCCCCTCCCCTTCCCAGCTCTCCCACAGCCCACTGTCTCCGCCTTTTCCTTTATTTTTCCCGCCCCCCCTCCCCACCCCCACATAAGTCTGAAGAAGGGTCTTGACCCGAAACGTCACCTATTCCTTCGCTCCATAGATGCTGCCTCACCCGCTGAGTTTCTCCAGCATTTTTGTCTACCTTCGATTTTTCCAGCGTCTGCAGTTCTTTCTTAAACATCTCTGCCTTAAAAATATCCATTGACGGACTCCACAGCCCTCTGTGGCAATTAATTCCACAGATTCACCACCATCAGACTAAAGAACTTCCTCCTCATCTCCTTCCCAAAGTAATGTCATTTAATTCTGAGGCCATGACCTCTAGTCCTAGACTCTCCCACTAGTGGAAACATCCTCTCCACATATACCCTACCCAGGTCTTTCACTATTCTGTACGCTTCAATGAGGTCTCCCCTCATCCTTGTAAACTCCAGCGAGAACAGGCCCAGTGCCGACAAACGCTCATCGTATGTTAACCCATTCATTCCTGGGATCATTCTCTTTGTCTCTTTACTATTCCACAAATCTAAGCAGTTCTAAAGCCTGCCAACAAACTCTGTGTTGGAATGGTTATAGATAATAGACAATAGACAATAGGTGCAGGAGTAGGCCGTTCAGCCCTTCGAACCAGCACCGCCATTCAATGTGATCATGGCTGATCATCCCCAATCAGTTCCCCGTTTCTGCTTCTCCCCATATCCCCTGACTCCGCTATCTTTAAGAGCCCTATCTGTTGAAAGTATCCAGAGAACCAGCCTCCACCACCCTCTGAGGCAGAGAATTCCACAGACTCGCAACTCTCTGTGTGAAAAAGTGTTTCCTCATCTCCGTTCTAAATGACCTACCCTTTATTCTTAAACGGAGGCCCCTGGTTCTGGACTCCCCCAACATCGGGAACATGTTTCCTGCCTCTAACGTGTCCAAACTCTTAATAATCTTATATGTTTCCATAAGATCTCCTCTCATCCTTCTAAACTCCAGAGTATACAAGCCTTAATCTATGTTTGTTAACTCTTAAACAATATCATCGGGGGGGGGGGGGGTTGTTTTTAAAGAGCTTAATCAAATGATGGATTGCAACTTAATATTTCAGTCATCGTTAGTTTTAGACTGGGTAAATGTTCGTCAGTAAATCTTCCCATAAAATAAAAATAACTGTTTAAAATGTGCAATTTTGCAGATGTTTTGAATTTTTTTTAAATGTTGCACCATAAAATAAATTTGCTTCCAGGTTAAAGAATTGTGTCAAAATAAAAGATCCGTTTTGGCAGAGGAACTAACTGCAGCTGGAGTACATTTGGCGATATTATTTGTACGGAAAATAATATTCCACTGGCTTAAAACCAGTTTGGCTGCATTTTATCCTTCGTCAGCTTCAGAACAAGGATAAAGTTGGAAACCACTGCTCACAGTCTCGGCGTCACACACAGTCTGAGACTGTCACCACCAGAAATGTGTTAGCACCACCGACAATATCCATCTTGGGGATATTCCTTAAAGGTGTAGGAAAGAACTGCAGATGCTGGATAGACTCAAAAAGCTGGAATAACTCAGCGGGACTTGAAGGGTCTCGACCCGAAACACCACTCATTAGTTCTCACCAGAGATGCTGCCTGTCCCACTGAGTTACTTCAGCTTTTTGTGTCTGTTCCTCAAAGGTGTTTAGTTCAGAGTCATAACTAAACACTAAACATGTTCTCCCCGTGACCTGCGTGGGTTTTCTCCGAGATCTTCGGTTTCCTCCCACACTCCAAAGACTACAGGTTTGCAGGTTAACATAGAAACATAGAAATTAGGTGCAGGAGTAGGCCATTCGGCCCTTCGAACCTGCACCGCCATTCAATATGATCATGGCTGATCATCCAACTCAGTATCCCGTACCTGCCTTCTCTCCATACCCTCTGATCCCCTTGGCCACAAGGGCCACATCTAACTCCCTCTTAAATATAGCCAATGAACTGGCCTCAACTACCCTCTGTGGCAGAGAGTTCCAGAGATTCACCACTCTCTGTGTGAAAAAAGTTCTCCTCATCTCGGTTCTAAAGGATTTCCCCCTTATCCTTAAGCTGTGACCCCTTGTCCTGGACTTCCCCAACATCGGGAACAATCTTCCTGCATCTAGCCTGTCCCAACCCCTTAAGAATTTTGTAAGTTTCTATAAGATCCCCTCTCAATCTTCTAAATTCTAGAGAGTATAAACCAAGTCTATCCAGTCTTTCTTCATAAGACAGTCCTGACATCCCAGGAATCAGTCTGGTGAACCTTCTCTGCACTCCCTCTATGCCAATAATGTCCTTCCTCAGATTTGGAGACCAAAACTGCACGCAATACTCCAGGTGTGGTCTCACCAAGACCCTGTACAACTGCAGTTAACTGGCTTGGTGTACGTGTAAATGGTCCCCAGTGTGTGCAGGATAGTGTTAATGTGCGAGGATCGCTGGTCGGTGCAGACAGTTTGTTTCCTCGCTGTTTCTTCAAACTAAACTAAGCTAAAACGTTGGGTCTATTTCACTTGTTTTCTGCTCTTCATCCCAACTTTCCCATGCCGACTTACCTGTGTCATCTACACTAGTCCCACCTGCCTGCGTTTGGCCCATATCCCTCTAAACCTGTCCTATCCATGTACCTGTCCAAATGTTTCTTAAACAATGCGATAGTACTTGCCTCAGATTTAGAGTTGCTGCCTCACAGCGCCAGAGACCCGGATTCGATCCTGACCTCTGGTGCTGTCTGTACGGAGTTTGGTGCTCCGGTTTCCACCCACGCTCCAAAGGCGCATAGGTTTGTAGGTTAATTTGTTTTGGTAACAAATTGTAGATTGTCCCTAATGTGTTATAGGATAGTGTTAAGGTGATTGCTGTTCGGCGCAGACTCAGTGGGCAGAAGGGCCTGTTTCTGTGCTGTATCGCTATAAGTAAAGTCTAAAGCTATAAGGAGAGGTTGCACAGGCTAGGACTATATTCTAGGAGAATTGGAAGAGCAAATATGTAAGGAGATAGCAGATATTAGTAGTAAGCACAAGGTAGTGATTGTGGGAGATTTCAACTTTCCACACATAGACTGGGAAACACATTCTGTAAATGGGCTGGATGGTTTGGAGTTTGTAAAATGTGTGCAGGATAGGTTTTTGCAGCAATACATAGAGGTACCTACTAGAGGAGGGGCAGTGCTGGACCTCCTGTTAGGAAATGAGACGGGTCAGGTGGCAGAGGTATGCGTTGGGGAGCACTTCGGGTCCAGTGATCACAATACCATTAGTTTCAATATAATTATGGAGAGGGACAGAACTGGACCTAGGGTTGAGATTTTTCATTGGAGAAAGGCTAACTTTGATGAGATGCGAAATGATTTAAAAGGAGTGAACTGGGACATTTTGTTTTATGGGAAGGATGTAGAAGAGAAATGGAGGACATTTAAAGGGGACATTTTAAGAGTACAGAATCTTTATGTTCCTGTTCGGTTGAAAGGAAACAGTAAAAATTGGAAAGAGCCCTGGTTTTCAAGGGAAATTGGGGATCTTGTTCAGAAGTCTAGTTAAATGTAGTGTTGGTGTTTTTTTAATACTAGTTTTAAATGTGTATATGTGGGGGGGCGGGGGGGGGAGGGGGAAACCGTTTAAAATCTCTTCCCTGTTCGGGAGACCCGACCTTTTCCCTGTCGGTCTCCGTTGTCGTTGGGGCCTAGCACCGTGGAGCGGCCTCCAACCTGAACGACCCGGGGGCTCGGGAGACTGCGGAGCTGCGGACTACTCACCATCGTGGGGCTGGCCGGCCTCGGAGCGTGGGGAGCGGTGGTGACTCGCTGCTGCAACGCGACTCCTGGGGCTCGGAGGCTCCAGCAATGCAGCCACAGGTCCGGTGAACTGGGACATCGGGAGCTCGCGGGTCCGGGGGGAGAGAGAGAGACCGCTTCCCGGAGCTCCCGCAACGCGACTTCTCCAGCCCGTGTCGCGGGGTTGGAACGACCCGGAGCGGGGACGTACATCGCCCGGCGCGGCTTCATGGCCGTGGGACATTCCAGCGCCTGCCGGGGGCTCCAACTTTGTGACATTTAGACCGGGAGCGGGGCCGTAAATCGCCCGGCACGGCCTAAAATGGCCGTGGGACTTATCATCGCCCGCCTGGGGCTTGGATATCGGGAGAGACATGGAGAACAGGGGAGAGAAAAGACTTTGCCTTCCATCATGGATGGATGTTTGTGTGAATTAAATTGTGTGTATGTCTAGGAAATTGTCTTTGTTTGTATGGCTGTGGAAACAGAATTTCGTTTGAGCCTCACTGGGGCTCAAATGACAATAAATTGTATTGTATTGTATTGTATAGAAAAAGAGGGAGACTACAATAATTATAGGCAGCATGAAGTAAATGAGGTGCTTGAGGAGTATAAAGAATGTAAAAAAAATCTTAAGAAAGAAATTAGAAAAGCTAAAAGAAGATATGAGGTTGCTTTGAAAGTAAATCCAAAGGGTTTCTACAGCTATATTAATAGCAAAGGATAACGAGGGATAAAATTGGAGAGACAGAGTGGACAGCTATCTGCAGAACCAAAAGAGATGGGGGAGATATTGAACAATTTCTTTTCTTTGGTATTCACCAAGGAGAAGGATATTGAATTATGTGAGGTAAGGGAAACAAGTAGAGTAGCTATGGATACTATGAGTTTCAAAGTAAAAGAAGTACTGACACTTTTGAAAAATATAAAAGTGGATAAGTCTCCGGGTCCTGACAGGATATTCCCTAGGACATTGAGGGAAGTTAGTATAGAAATAGCCGGGGCTATGACAGAAATATTTCAAATGTCATTAGAAACGGGAATAGTCCCCGAGGATTGGCGTACTGTGCATGTTGTTCCATTGTTTAAAAAGGGTTCTAAGAGTAAACCTAGCAATTATAGACCTGTTAGTTTGACTTCAGTGGTGGGCAAATTAATGGAAAAGATACTTAGAGATAATATATATAAGCATCTGGATAAACAGGGTCTGATTAGGAACAGTCAACATGGATTTGTGCCTGGAAGGTCATGTTTGACTTATCTTCTTGAATTTTCTGAAGAGGTTACTAGGGAAATTGACGAGGGTAAAGCAGTGGATGTTGTCTATATGGACTTTAGTAAGGCTTTTGACAAGGTTCCTCATGGAAGGTTGGTTAAGAAGGTTCAGCTGTTGGGTATAAGTGCAGGAGTAGCAAGATGGATTCAACAGTGGCTGAATGGGAGATGCCAGAGGGTAATGGTGGATGACTGTTTATCGGGTTGGAGGCAGGTGACTAGTGGGGTGCCTCAGGGATCTGTGTTGGGTTCATTGTTGTTTGTCATGTACATCAATGATCTGGATGAAGGTGTGGTAAATTGGATTAGTAAGTATGCAGATGATACCAAGATAGGGGGTGTTGTGGATAATGAAGAGGATTTCCAAAGTCCACAGAGTGATTTTGGCCATTGGAAGAATGGGCTGAAAGATGGCAGATGGAGTTTAATGCTGATAAATGTGAGGTGCTACACCTTGGCAGGACAAGTCAAAATAGGACGTACATGGTAAATGGTAGGGAATTGAAGAATACAGTTGAACACAGGGATCTGGGAATAACCGTGCATAGTTCCTTGAAGGTGGAATCTCATGTAGATAGGGTGGTAAAGAAAGCTTTTGGTGTGCTGGCCTTTATAAATCAGAGCATTGAGTATAGAAGTTGGGATGTAATGTTAAAATTGTACAAGGCATTGGTGAGACCAAATCTGTAGTATGGTGTACAATTTTGGTCGCCCAATTATAGGAAGGATGTCAACAAAATAGAGAGAGTACAGAGGAGATTTACTAGAATGTTGCCTGGGTTTCAACAACTAAGTTACAGAGAAAGGTTGAATAAGTTAGGTCTTTATTCTCTGGAGCGCAGAGGGTTAAGGGTGGTCTTTAAAATGATGAGAGGGATAGACAGAGTTGATGTGGACAAGCTTTTCCCTTTGAGAATAGGGAAGATTCAAACAAGAGGACATGACTTCAGAATAAAGGGACAGAAGTTTAGGGGTAACATGAGGGGGAACTTCTTTACTCAGAGAGTGGTAGCGGTGTGGAATGAGCTTCCAGTGGAAGTGGTGGAGGCAGGTTCGTTGGTATCATTTAGAAACATAGAAACATAGAAATTAGGTGCAGGAGTAGGCCATTCGGCCCTTCGAGCCTGCACCACCATTCAATATGATCATGGCTGATCATCCAACTCAGTATCCCGTACCTGCCTTCTCTCCATACCCCCTGATCCCCTTAGCCACAAGGGCCACATCTAACTCCCTCTTAAATATAGCCAATGAAGTGGCCTCAACTACCCTCTGAGTTCCAGAGATTCACCACTCTCTGCGTGAAAAAAGTTCTTCTCATCTCGGTTTTAAAGGATTTCCGCTTTATCCTTAAGCTGTGACCCCTTGTCCTGGACTTCCCTAACATCGGGAACAATCTTCCTGCATCTAGCCTGTCCAACCCCTTAAGAACCCCTTAAAAATACATTGGATAGGCATATGGACGAGAAGGGAATGGAGGGTTATGGTATGAGTGCAGGCAAGTGGGACAAAGGGAAAATAGTTGTTCGGCACGGACTTGTAGTGCCGAGATGGCCTGTTTCCGTGCTGTAATTGTTATATGGTTATATGGTTATATTCCTTGGAGCGCAGGTGGATGAGGGGTGGTCTTATAGAGGTGTACAAAATCACGAGAGGAATAGATCGGGTAGACTCACAGTCTCTTGCCCAGAGTGGGGGAATCAAGAACCAGAGGACGTAAGGGGAGGGGGATGGGGGGTTGGGGAGGGGGACTGAGGGGGTGGAGGGGGGAGGGGGAAGGGGGGGGGGGTTAGGGGGGGAAAGATTTAAAGAGGAACCTGAGGGGGGAAAACGGTTTTCACAAGAAGGGAGGTGGGCGTATGAAACGAGCTGCCAGAGGAGGTTGATGAGGCAGGTTGTATCACATCATTTAAAAGACAATTAGACAGGTACATGGATAGCTTACGTTTAGAGGGATACAGGCCAAACACAGGCAGGTGGGTGTAATGTAGATGGGGCATGTTGGTCGCTGTGGGCAAGTTGGGCTGAAGGGCCTGTTTCCACACTGTATCACTTTATGACCCTCAAGGGCCTGCTCCACATGGGTGATTTTTTCAGCGACTGCCGGCATCATTGACTGACGTATCAGGTCACCGAAAAAGCCGCGGCGTGACGATGTATCGACGCGCGGTGCCTTCTCAAGTGACGCAACATTTTTTTTGGCGCCGCTGGATTTTGAAATGTTCAAAATCTTTTGGCGACCCTGATTCGTCAGTCAATAACGCCGGCCCTTAGATGGCACATGGACACTATCCCATCATACCACCTGTTCTCCTACCTTTGTCCGCAGCGGTTGAGTTATAATAGACAATAGGTGCAGGAGTAGGCCATTCGGCCCTTCGAGCCAGCACCAGCATTCAATGTGATCATGGAACGGTACATTTCCGTACATTATCCTTCATTAGTCATACTCCTTGAGTACAGAAGGTGTGGCACGGTGGCGCAGCGGTAGAGTTGCTGCCTGATGGCATCAGAGGCACAGGTTCGATCCTGACTATGGGTGCTGTCTATACAAAGTTTGTACGTTCTCCCTGTGACCGCGTAGGGGTTTTCTCCAGGTGCTCCGATTTCCTTCAAAGACGTGCTTGCTTGTAGGGTAATTGGCTTCAGTAAATTGTCCCTAGCATGTAGTATAGAACTGGTGCACGGGGTGATCGCTGGTCAGTGCGAACTTGTTGGGCCAAAGTGCCTGTTTCCACACTGTATCTATAAACTAAGCTAAACTAAGCTAAACTAAATAGCTTTGTATTTCCTCACATTATACTCTATTTGATCAATATGGGCCCTGTTTCTGTACCTACTCTTTATTCCTTTGTAGCACGGTGGTGCAGCGGTACAGTTGCTGCCTTGTAGCGTCGGAGACCCGGGTTCAATCCACACTACCGGTGCTGTCTGTGCGGAGTTTGTACGTTCTCCTCGTGACCTGCGTGGGTTTTTTTCCGAGGTCTTCGGTTTCCTCCCACACTCCAAAGACGTACAGGTTTGTAGGTTAACTGACTTGGTATAAATGTAAATTGCCCCTAGTGTGGTGTGGAATAGTGTTAGTGTGTGGGGATCGCTGGTCGGTGCGGACCCGGAGGGCCGAAGGGCCTATTTCATCACTGTATCTTTGAAACTAAACTAAACTAAAACTCTGGGTCCATTTCATTTGTTTTCTGTTTATCAGCAAATTTGAGCACCATATAACTTGGTCATTTTGTCTAAAGGGCCTGTCCCACTTAGTAATTTTTTTTCGACGACTGCGACATCATATCATTGTCACCAAAAGATTTTAACGTTTCAAAATCCAGCCTCGACAAAAAAAAATGTTGCGACACTTGAATAAACCCTGCGCGTCAATACGTCACCAGGCCACGTAACCGCCGCATCACGCCGCTAATTATTTGGTGACCTCATACGTCAGTCAATGATGCCGGCAGTCACCAAAATCATCACCAAGTGGGACAGGCACTTAAGTAATTGTTTTGATGGGGCTCGTTAAGGCCCCAACACCACCCTTCCAGTTAGAGTTTGCGATCCCAACAATGATCCATCTATTAGGAGGCGTTGGATAAAGTTTAGTTTGGAGATACAGCGATCATCCCTTCACACTAGTCCTATGTTATCCCACTATTGCACCCTGCAAACGAGGCACAGAAGCCAAATAACTCACAAACCTGCACATCTTTGGGATGTGGGACCAAACCAGAGCACTCGCAGAAAACCCCGCGCAGGTCACGGGGGGAACGTGCAAACTCCGTACAGACAGCACCCGCGGTCAGGATCGAACCCGGGTCTCTGGTGCTGTGAGGCAGCAACTCTACCTCTGCGCCACCGTGCCCGCCTTAAATTTGTCCCATCTGGTTTCTGTAAGTTGGCCAAGTATTCCTTCCAAAACCATCAACTATTCCATTGTGCAATAATCTTTATCGAATGCCTTTAGAAATCCAAAGTGCTTATAACTAGATCCCCTTTATCCATCCTATCCATGAAACAACCTTAAAATATTTTCTCATCAACTTATCCTTTCATAAAACCATATTGTCTTTAGTTGACTGTATTATGTTTCTAAATATTTCATGTTCAGAAGTTTATACGTTATAGGAGCAGAATTAGGCCATTCGGCCCATCAAGTCTATTCTGCCATTCAATCAGCTGATCAAATTCTCCCTCCTAACGCCATTCTCCTGCCTCCCCCCCCCCCCCCCCCCCCCCCCCCCCCCCAATACCCCTGACAGCCATACTAATCAAGAATCTGCCAGTCTCCACCTTAAAAATATCCACTGACTTGGCCTCCACAGTCTTCTGTGGCAAAGGATTCCATGGATTTGCCACCACCTGACTAAAGAGATTTCTCCTCTTCTCCATTCTAAAGGTACGGCCTTTTATTCTGAGGCTAAGGCCTCTGGTCCTAGACTCTCCCATTAGTGGAAACATCCTCTCCACATCCACTCTATCCAAGCCTTTCACTATATGGTAAGTTTCAATGAGGTCCCCGCTCAACCTTCTAAACTCCAGCGAGTACAGGCCCAGTGCCGTCAAAGGCTCATGTTATGTTAACCCAATCATTCCTGGGATCATTCTCGTAAACCTCCTCTGGACTCTCTCCAGAGCCAGCACATCCTTCCTCAGATATGGGGCCCAAAATTGCTCACAATACTCCAAATGCAGTCTGACCAGCGCCTTATAGAGCCTCAACATTACATCCCTGTTTTTATAATCTATTAATCTTCTCGAAATAAATGCTATTATTGCATTTGCCACTGCTTCCTGAATCATATATTCCAGCAGTTTTCCCCAGAGTAAGTCAGGACCAAAGGTCCTTCTGCAGTTGTACAGAGCCCTAGTGAGCACATCTGGACAATGGTTTGCAGTTTTGGTCCCCTAATTTGAGGAAGGACATTCTTGCTATTGAGGGAGTGCAGCGTAGGTTTACCAGGTTAATTCCCGGGATGGCGGGACTGTCATATGCTGAGAGAATGGAGCAGCTGGGCTTGTACACTCTGGAGTTTAGAAGGATGAGAGGATATCTCATTGAAACATGTAAGATTGTTAAGGGTTTGGACACACTAGAGGCAGGAAACATGTTCCCGATGTTGGGAGAGTCAAGAGCCAGGGGCCACAGTTTAAGAATAAGGAGTAAGCCAACGGAGATGAGGAAACACTTTTTCACACAGAGAGTTGTGAGTCTGTGGAATTCTCTGTCTCAGAGGGTGGTGGAGGCCGGGTTTTCTGGATGCTTTCTAGAGAGAGCTAGATAGGGCTCTTAAAAATAGTGGAGTCAGGGGATATGGGGAGAAGGCAGGAACGGGGTACTGATTGGGGATGATCAGCCATGGTCACATTGAATGCTGGTGCTGGCTCGAAGGGCCGAATGGCCTACTCCTGCACCTATTGTCTATTGTCTATTGTCTATAGCACAAGAACAGCCCCTTAGGGCCACAATGTCAAGAGTCAAAAGTGTTTTATTATATGTCCCAGAAAGGACAATGAAATTCTTGCTTGCTGCAGCACAACAGAACATGTAAACATAGTATATAAAGGGAAAATAAAATAAAAAAGGTTCAGTGTGTATATATACACATGCACACATACTCAATAAATGAACAAATATGGTGCAATAATAATAATCTGTTGCAGTTCAGAGCTTATTTAATAGCCTGATGGCTGTGGGGAAGTAGCTGTTCCTGAACCTGGGCGTTACAGTCTTCAGGCTCCTGTACCTTCTTACCGAAGACAATGGCGAGATGAGTGTGTGGCCAGGGTCTTTGATGATGTAGGCAGCCTTTTTGAGGCAGAGACTTCGATAAATCCCTTCGACGGTGGGGAGGTCGGAGCCGGTGATGGACTGGGCAGTGGTCACAACATTTTGTAGTCTTTTCTGTCCCTGGATGTTCAAGTTGCCGAACCAGGCCACGATGCAACCAGTCAGTATGCTCTCTACCATGCACTTGTAGAATTTCAAGAGAATCGTCGTTGACATCCCAAATCTCCGTGGTCTTCTCAGGAAGTCTCAGAGTCGCTGATGTGCCTTCTTCATAATTGCATCAGTGTGCTGGGTCCAGGAAAGAGCTTCGGAAATATGCACGCCCAGGAGTTTGAAGTTTTTGACCCTCTCCCCCATGTGAACAGGATCTTTCCCGAACGTGATGTGATGAGCGCATAGAATATGATGAGCGTTTGACGGCACTGGGCCTGTACTCGCTGGAGTTTAGAAGGTTGAGGGGGGACCTCGTTGAAACTCACAGAATAATGAAAGGCACAGATAGAGTGGATGTGGAAAGGATGTTTCCACTGGTGGGAGAGTCTAGGTCAGAGGTCACAGCCTCAGAATTAAAGGGCGCTCTTTTAGAAAGGAGGTGAGGAGGAACTTCTTTAGTCAGACGGTAGTTAATCTGTGGAACTCGTTGCCACAGAGGGCTGTGGAGGCCAAGTCAGTGGATATTTTTAAGACAGAGATGGACAAATTGTGATTAGAATGGGTGTCAAGGATTATGGGGAGAAGGCAGGAAAATGGGATGAGGAGGCAGAGATCAGCCATGATTGAATGGCGGGGTGGGCTCGATGGGCCGAATGGTCAAAATCTACTCCTATAACTTGTGAATCTCTTAGAGTCATGCAGCCTCCAGCGCATGGAATGGAGGGATATGGTCCATGTACAGGCAGATGCAATCAGTTTAACTTGGCATATCTATTCTTGATTAAGATTGCAGACTAGTGCTTGGGTGGCACGGTGGCGCAACGGAAGAGTTGCTGCCTCCCAGCACCAGAGATCCGGGTTCGATCCTGACTACAGGTGCTGTCTGTACCGAGTTTGTACGTTCTCCCCGTGATCTCGTGGGTTTTCTCCGGGTGCTCCGGTTTCCTCCCACATTTAAAAAATGTGCAGGCTTGTAGGTTAATTGGCTTCTGTAAATTGCCCCTAGTGTGTGGGTGTAGGGATAGTTTTAGTGTTCGGGGATCGCTGGTCGGCACGGACAATGTGGGCTGAAGGGCCTGTTTCCGTGCTGTATCTCTAAACTAAACTAAACTAAACTGAACTGAACTGTGTCACATATCTATTCTTGATTAAGATTGTAGACCAAAGCTTGGCTGGTCTCTCTATAATCACTATCAAAGAGTGGGTGTGTGTGTGTTCAGATTCAACTCATCCTTGTGGTTTGGCTTTGGAGAAACTTTCCAGATGGCTACAGATGAGATCAGCAACCAACAAATTCAAAAATATCAGGTCTTTTTTCAAAGTCACAACACATTAAATTACTGAATATTGAAAGGCCTAAATAGAGTGGATGTGGAGAGGATGTTTGCACTAATTAAAAATTAGAAACAAAGAAAATAGGCGCAGGAGGAGGTCATTCGGCCCTTCGAGCCAGCACTGCCATTCATTGTGACCACAATCAATAACCCGCGCCTGCCTTTTCCCCGTATCCCTTGATTCTGCCAGCCCCTAGAACTCTATCCAACTATTTTAAATCCATCCAATGAGCCACACAAATAAAAAGAACACAACACACGATAGAATTTAACATGAACATCCTCACACAGCGGAATCAATGTTCCCCACTGTGAGGGAAGGCAATGAAGTTCAGTCATCTTCCTCTTTCTTCACCCATGGTCGGGGTCTCCCAAGCCCTCCGCAGTCCGCAGTCACAGCCACTGCAGCCCGATGTTCAGGCCATCCCGCCGGGAAGATCAGAGCTCTGGCATCGGAACGGAAGAACACACTCGCGGCTTGGAGTCATAGTCACAGAGTGATCCAGCGTTGAAACAGGACCGTCGGCCTGATTTGCCCACACCGGCCAACATGTCCCAGCTGCACTCGTCCCACCTGCCCATGTTCGGACCTTATCCTTCCAAACCTGTCCTATCCATGTAGGCAAGAGACTCAGTGCATCTACCCGATTTATTCCTCTCCAGCTCCTTCCTATCCATGCACCTCTCCTTGTTTATGAGTCCAATGCCACTTAGCAACATAGATAGAAACAAAGAAAATAGGAGCAGGAGGAGGCCTTTCAGCCCTTCAAGCCAGCACCGCCATTTATTGCGATCATGGCTGATCATCCCCAATCAATAACCCGTGCCTGCCTTCTCCCCATATTCTCCCCTTGATTCCGCTAGCCACTAATCAATCAATCAACCTTTATTGTCATCTTGCAAGCAACAGTTGTACAGTGCAAAATGAAAAGACGTTTCCCAGTGAATAGCGGAGCATCGCACATGAAATTTAAAACATTTCACACATAATAACAGTAAAAACAATCCAGTCCCTGATGGAACAGCATAAATAAATAGTTAAAAGCAGGTAAAACACTACGTTAAAATACAATAAACCAATCATAAAAATGTCCGGGCAGCTGATTTGGGTGGCCAGTGCCAGTTATTAAAGTGTCCGTGCCAGCCGCAGAATCAAGTCACTGTGAGTGCAGAGTGACTGTTTAGCAGCCTCACAGCCTGTGGTAGGATGCTGTTTAGCAGTCTTGTAGTCTGGGCTTTGATGCTTCGATATCTCTTGCCTGATGGCAGGAGATCCAGGTGTATGTGGAGGGGGTGCAGTTTGTCCTTAGCAATTCTCTGAGCTTTTTTCAGACAGCGGCTCTGGAACAGTTCTTGTACCGAGGGTAGGGAGACGCCAATGATCCTCTCTGCTCCCCTCACTACCCTCTGCAGAGCCTTCCTGTCCGAGCAGTTGCAGGTGGAGTACCACGTATTTTGTACAGACTCCACCGTAGCCCTGTAGAAAGTCCTGAGGATGTTGGTGGGGAGTGAGGCCTGTTTTAGTTTCCTCAGGAAGAGCAGTCGCTGATGGGCCCGTTTGACGGTCCCAGTGGTGTTCCTGGACCAGGTGAGGCTGTCTGTAATTTGCACACCTAGGAACGTTATGCTCTCCACTCTCTCCACTGTGGTGCCACTGATGTTAAGGGGTGTGTGTTTTGGCTGCGCCCTCCTGAAGTCGACAACCATCTCCTTCAGTTTGTCGACATTTAATTCTAGATTATTTTTGCCGCACCAGTCCACTAGTTGTTTTACTTCCTCCCTGTACATTGATTCGTCATCTCTGCTGATGAGTCCCACCACTGTTGTGTCATCCGCGAATTTGATGATCTTATTGTGCCTGCATCTGGCAGCACAGTCATGTGTGAGCATTGTGAACAACAGCGGGCTGAGCACACAGCCTTGAGGGGAGCCGGTGCTCAGCGTGATCGAGCCTGAAGTGTTCTTGCCAACACGGACTGACTGCGGTCTCTCTGTCAGAAAGTCCAAGATCCAGTGACACAGGGTGGTGTTGAGGCCAGCAGGGTTAGTTTCTCCACAAGTCTCTGTGGGATGATGGTGTTAAACGCTGAGCTGAAGTCAATGTACAGGATTCTGGCGTATGTGTTTTTGTTTTCCAGATGCGTGAGTACTGTGTGCAGCGTGGTAGAGATGGCATCCTCTGTAGAACGGTTGGGGCGATAGGCAAACTGGAGGGGGTCTAACGATGAGGGGAGGCTGGCAGTAATGTGGGGTTTCACCAGGCGTTCAAAACACTTCATTATTATTGGGGTCACTAGCCCCTAGAGCTTTTTCAAACTCTCTCTTAAATTTGGCCTCCACTGCCCTCTGTGGAAGGGAATTCCATAAATTCACAACTCTCTGGGTGAAAACGTTTTTTCTTACCTCAGTCTTAAATGACCTCCCCTTTATTCTAAGACTGTGGGCCCTGGTTCTGGACTCACCCAACATAGGGAACATTTTTCCAGCATCTAGCTTGTCCAGTCCTTTTATAATTTTATATGTTTCTATAAGATCCCTCTCATCCTTCTAAACTCTAGTGAATACAAGCCTAGTCTTTTCATTGTTTGGTATAATGGAAGACTATGGAAGACTGAATGTCCACACGCATGCTTTCCACCTCCCTGGCTGCTCCTCCTCTGAGATGAGGCACCAAATCTTGCGTTAAGCACAGGCTCCATTACAATACTGTGCAGGAAGGAACTGCAGATGCTGGTTTAAACCGAAGATAAACACAAAATGCTGGAGTAACTCAGCGGGACAGGCAGCATCTCTGGAGCGAAGCAATGGGTGAGGTTTCGGGTCGAGACCCTTCTTCAGATTGATGAGTACATTACAATACTAGTGGGAGAGTCTACGACCAGAGGGCTATACTCAGAATTAAAGGACGTTCCTTAAGGAAGGAGATGAGGAGGAATTTCTTTAGTCAGAGGGTGGTGAATCTGTGGAATTCTTTGCCACAGAAGGCTGTGGAGGCCAAGTCAATGGATATTTTTTAAGGCAGAGATAGATAGATTCATGATTATGTTACTTGGCATGTGTACCGAGGTACAGTGAAAAGCATTTGTTGCGTGCTAACCAGTCAGCAGAAAGGCAATACATGATTACAATCAAGCCATTTACAGTGTACAGATACATGATAAGGGAATAAGGTTTAGTGCAAGGTAAAGCCAGACAGATCTGAGTTTAAGACGGTTCTAGTTACCGTAAGAAATGTTGCTGCAGGAGCGGAGATTTAAGAGTGTGGAGCGATTGTAATATGTGAATGTAATATGTGATCTGCTTCTGTGGCTGGCACGCAGATAGTCGCCTGGGTTGGTCGTGATTAAATGCGGGCCTGTCCTAGGGGTGTGATGGGACAATAGAGAAGGCAGGAGAGGCCATTCAGCCCTTCGGAAGGATTCAATGAGATAGATGCAGGTGCTCGTGAGGCCCCGAAATGAACCGAAAGGCTGGCCTAATTCTCTCCTTGGTGCCATTTATGTTATGTCGTTCGTGACTGTATTTGAACAGACAATAGACAATTATAGACATTTATAGGTGCAGGATTTTTTTAGGCCATTCGGCCCATTCGTTGCCCCAAATTGGGACAATGACAATAAATTTGAATACAATACAATACAATACGATCATGGCTGATCATCCCCAATCAGTACCCCATTCCTGCCTTCTCCCCGTATCCCCTGACTACGCTATCTTCAAAAGCCCTATCTAGCTGTCTCTTGAAAGTATCCAGAGAACTGGCCTCCACCGCCTTCTGAGGCAGAGAATTCCACAGATTCACCACTCTCTGGGAGAAATAAGTGTTTTCTCGTCTCCGTTGTAAATGGCTTACCCCTTATTCTTAAACTGTGGTTCTGGTTCTGGACCCCCCCCCAACATCGGGAACATGTTTCCTGCCTTTAGCGTGTCCAAACCCTTGATAATCTTATATGTTTCAATAAGATTCCCTCTCATCCTTCTAAACTCCAGAGTGTACAAGCCCAGCCGCTCCATTCTCTCAGCATATGACAGACCCGCCATCCCGGGAATTAACTTTGTAAACCTACGCTGCACTCCCTCAATAGCACTAATGTCCTTCCTCAAATTAGGGGACTAAAATTGCACACAATCATCCAAGTGTGGTCTCACTAGGGCCCTGTACAACTGCAGAAGGACCTCTTTGCTCCTCTCTACTCAACTGACGAAAAAGATTACGGCAACTCCTGGCAAGGTCAAACCTTTCTGCGTCCGCCTCTGTCTCAATTTCTTGGCTTCCTGCTTCACCCGCTTGTGTGAGGCTTCTTGATCCTGCAGATGTTGGTTGACTCACTCGATAAATCCCTTCCGTCAGGGCAACGAGATAATCCTCTCTGAGCCCACTGCGTCGTTTCAAAGAATCCATAGTGAAGCCATTTGACCAATGTAATTACCTTCACAAACCCTCTCTTCTCAGTTCCCGCCCCCGTCCCCCCCCCCCCCCCTCCACCACCCCCCCACACCCTCCATGTGCAAACACCAAGAGTGGAATTAACTTACACGTGATATCAAATTGACTACAGAGCATAAAGGAGCAATTTGGAAAATAACGCAATGACTTAGCAGTACAGCAAACCCTCAGTATTACCGACCTCAGCATTACCGACCATACTAGAAATGAAGATAGACACAAAAAGCTGGAGTAACTCAACGGGATAGGCAGCATCTCTGGAGAGAAGGAATGGGTGACGTTTCCGGTCGAGAGCCTTCCTCTCTGAGATGCTGCCTGTCCCGCGGAGTTACTTCAGCTTTTTGTGTCTATCTTTGGATTACATTTTCTCATTCCTCTATTTGATTCCAGGAATGAGTGGGTGAGCATATGATGAGCGTTTTGACAGCATGCACTCGCTGGAGTTTAGAAGGTTGAGGGAGAACCTCATTGAAACTCACAGAATAATGAAAGGCATAGATAGAGTGGATGTGGCAAGGATGTTTCCACTGGTGGGAGAGTCTAGGACCAGAGGTCACAGCCTCAGAATTAAAGGGCATTCTTTTAGAAAGGAGGTGAGGAGGAACTTCTTTACTCAGAGGGTGGTGAATCTGTGGAATTCATTGCCACAGAGTGCTGTGGAGGCCAAGTCAGTGGCTATTTCTAAGGCAGAGATAGACAAATTATTGATTAGAACGGATGTCATGAGATATGGGGAGAAGGCAGGAAAATGGGATTAGGCGGCAGAGAGCCATGATTGAATGGCGGAGAGGGCTCGATGGGCCGAATGGCCTAATTCTACTCCCATACCTTGTGAACCTTTGAGAGTCATACAGTGTGGAAACAGGCCCTTCAGCACAACTTGCCCATATCTCTCCAGTGCAGGGAATGGAGGGGTATGGACCGTGTACAGGCAGATGTGACCAGTTTAACTTGGCATCATGTTCGGCATAAACATCATAGGCCGAAGGGCTCAGTCATAGAGTGATGCAGTGTGGAAACAGGCCCTTCGGCCCAACTTGCCCACACTGGCCAACATGTCCTAGCTGCACTAGTCCCACCTGCCTGCGTTTTGGCCCATATCCCTCCAAACCTGTCCTATCCACGTACCCGCCTAAAGGGGCTGTTCCACTGTACGAGGTAATTCAAGAGCTCTCCCGAGTTTAAAAAAAAAAAATCAAACTCGTGGTAAGTACGTAGAATGTACGTAGCGGGTACGTCAGAGCTCGGGACGTCTCTTAGCGGCTCGTAACGCTAACGGAAGGTACTCGGGAAACGCGGTAAGCTCATGAAGATTTTTCAACATGTTGAAAATTGTCCACGAGAGCCCCAAGTAACTACGAGCGGCCATTACCGTAATTCTCCGAGTTCGAATCAGGGGAAACTCAGGAGAACTCTTGAATTACCTCGTACAGTGGGACAAGCCCCTTAACTGTTTTTTAAACGTTGGGATAGTCCCAGCCTCAACTACCTCCTCTGGCAGCTCGGTCCATACACCCACCCCTTAATACCCACCTCTATCTGAAGAAGGGTCGTGACCCGAAATGTCACCCATTCCTTCTCTCCAGAGATGCTGCCTGTCTGCCGCTGAGTTACTCCAACATTTTCCGTCTACCTTCTTTATAATAGATTTTGCTTACAGCAGACCAAAGTTGTTGTAGGCTGAGTTTGTTGTTTCACAGAAAGACAGCTGGGCGAATGGAGTGAATCGTAGTTTAGTTTTAGAGATACTGTACATTGATGTAAGAGCCGGAGTTACTCAACGGGTCGGGCAGCATCTCTGGAGAGAAGGAATAGGTGACGTTTCAGGTCGAGATCCTTCAATGGTCTATTTTTGGCCGAGGTGATAACAAGTTGTACAGACAGTGGGACTCAACAAGACGAGAGTGAAACAGTGCGATGACTAGGGTGGGGGAAGGACGGAGAGAGGGGGAAATGCAAGGATTACTTACAATACAATACAATACAATATAATCAGTTTTTTTTTTTTGTCACTTTGCACATAAAGTGCAAGTGAAATGAGTATGTCAGCAGCGGTACAATGATAAAGAACACACAAACACAATAAAAATGTAACACAAACATCTACCACAGCATTCATCACTGGGGTGGAAGGCACAACATTTGGCCAGTCCTCCTCCATTTTCCCCCGTGGTCGGGACCTCAACTCTCCGCAGCCGCCGCTGCGGGCGTCCAGATGTGTGAAAGTTAGAGAAACGTTAGAGGGCAGTTACGGATGGTGGCACAGTGGTAGAGTTGCTGCCTTACAGCGAATGCAGCGCCGGGGACCCAGGTTCAATCCCGACTACGGGTGCTGCCTGGACCATCTCCCAAATAACGACGACGTGGAGACCAACTCCGATGATCTTCGGTCTGATTTATCCATTCCAAGACGTACAGCATTTCCTGGTTAATTGGCTTGGTCCAAAGTGTACTTGCAATCCCTCGTGGGTGTAAGGTAGGTTAATGATGCGGGGATTCCTGGTGGGCTAAGGGCCTGTTTTTTTGCTGTATCTCTAACCAAAATATTAATCAATTCATTTTGAGTTGCTCTGCAAACCTATACCCACTTACCACTAAATAAGCATAATCATACTTCGAATGACACGTTTAAATTGTGTTTTGCGAACTAGTTTTGTTCAGTATTTCAGTTTATCACTTGGTTTCTATAAAGTGCATGCGTGGAAACTAGGGAGTTCGGTTACCAGTTGCCGTGGGCTAGACATTTATCACCCTGTACACTGGTATCTATCCTACAAAATTTAGGGACAATCGCAGAAGGCAGTAACATAGATAATATGTGCAGGATTAGGCCACAATCAGCCCTTCTAGCCAGCTTTGCCATCAATGTGATCATGGCTGAAACCTACATATGTCTGCAGTCGTTTCAATGTGGGTGGAAACCCAGGCACCCGGAGGAAACCCAAACGGTCACGGGGAGAAGGTACAAACTCCGTATGGACAGCACCCGCAGTCAGGATCGAACTCCATTCTCTGGCGTGGTGAGGACAGCAATGCCTGGCACATTCCAAACGCATGCGGTCAGTGCACATGTAGTCAATTAGAATGAACGTTAGATAGAGTTACGGATGGACTGCACAGTGGTACATCTTTTCACCCCCTTCTCCTGCCTCCAGCCATCACCTTTCAGGTTCTTTCCGACTACGGGTGACCTTCAGGACCGTTTTCTGCACTGCATAGCCCTACGGCTGAAATAAAATACCCGAATAACCAAATCTAATAAAACCTGAATGTGAAGCGAAAAGCACAAGAACGGATGTTAGTGGAACTTTAGAGAAATCGTTGCAAGACTGGGGGAAAAAAATTACTGGCTGGCTCGACTCTATTCCAACAAGGAGTTCTCAAAGCAGATTGGCAGCAATTCCTGGAATAATTGATTTCCCACGAACAACAAGGGGCATTGAGCAGAGTTTCGAGAATCTTTCGAAACTCTGAATTAACACCTTCATTGAAGAGATGCAAAGGTCGCGGCTCCAGTGATATTATGCCGGGTTTTCTCAAAACTATATTTAGATATTTTCTAAAAACTATATATATGGGCACAGTTTCTTCAGTGAGATAGAAGCCTTGGAACCGGTGCTGGTGTAAACCCTTGAGCTGCCAGCAGAGGGCGAAAGGTGCAGCAACTTGACTCGTAACTAAACGTGGAAACAAGATGGACAGGGTGCAGAGTGCCAGGACCAAAGATCTTATAGCGAAGCAAGATGGATTACTCTCACGCAAACGTGAGGTACGCTCATGGGCGGATTCATGGGTGATTATAGAACACTTTTAGCAACCTGCACCGCCATCGTTGCTCAATTTCTTGCTCCCACCTTCTTGCTTCCGGAAAGAAACCCAAACGGCAGCGAGGGGAGAAGAGTGCGGGGCCCGGGGCAAGGGAGAAGGAGTGCGGGACAGCGGGGAGAGAGAGGGGGTCCGGGCAGCGAAGAGAGAGTGCGGGGCCCGGGGGCGCTGTGAGGCAGCAATGCGGGGTCCGGGGCAAACGGGATGCAGGGCACATGCGGGGTCAATAAATGAAGAGAGTTAACGGGGAGAGAGTGCGGGGCCTGCAGGTGCGGACATCTTTTGCGGGACCCGGGGCTGCCTCCTCCCCAGTCACCAAGACAATGCCTTTACTAATTTAATGTCCCCTGTCAGTCTGAAATTTCCGCACATGTATAGGATTAGAAGAAATAAAATGTGTGCGTTATATACATCTTATATAATTTGAATGTATGTGTTTACAAGAACGGATTTAGTCCTTTACAGAATCAACAGAATTATGAACTAAAAAAATTACTGGCTGGCTCGAACCCTATAATCACGCACAAAAGTTCCCCCCTGTCAATCATTGGCAGCGAGTTCGGGGAATAATTGGTTTCTACACGAAAACAAGGGGCTGCTTGAGCAGCCATTCGAAAAGAATGATTTCGAAACTCTGAAAAAGACTTCATTACCAGATGCAAAGGTCGCGGCTTGACAAGATATTTGAACTGACGGATTTTCTGAAAACTATATTTAGATTGATTCTAAAAACTATCGGGGCACAGTTTCTTCAGTGAGATAGAAGCCTTGGAACCGGTGCTGGTGTAAACCCTTGAGCTGCCAGCAGAGGGCGAAAGGTGCAGCAACTTGACTCGTAACTAAACGTGGAAACAAGATGGACAGGGTGCAGAGTGCCAGGTCTAGTGAGCTTGAGCTCGAGGGAGAGGTTGAACAGGCTAGGACTTTATTCCTTGGATGGCAATGTATTGGCCATTTAGCTTAAAGGGCCTGTCCCACTGAACGAGCTAATTCAAGAGCTCTCCCGAGTTTAAAAAAAATTCAAACTCGTGGTAAGCACGTAGAATGTACGTAGCGGGTACGTCGGAGCTCGGGGACATCTCTTAGCGGCTCGTAACGCTAACGGCAGGTACATGGGAAACGCGGTAAGCTCGTGAAGATTTTTGAACGTGTTGAAAAATGTCCACGAGAGCCCCGAGTACCTACCCCGAGTGGCCATTACCGTAATTCTCCGAGTTCGAATCAGGGGAAACTCGGGAGAACTCTTGAATTATCTCGTACAGTGGGACAGGCCCTTAACTGTTTTTTAAACATTGGGATAGTCCCAGCCTCAACTACCTCTTCTGCCAGCTCGTTCCATACACCCACCTCCTCATACCCACCTCAGTCTGAAGAAGGGTTGTGACCCGAAATGTCACCCATTCCTTCTCTCCAGAGATGCTGCCTGTCTGCCGCTGAGTTACTCCAGCATTTTGTGTCTACCTTCTTTATAATAGATTTTGCTTACAGCAGACCAAAGTTGTTGTAGGCTGAGTTTGTTGTTTCACAGAAAGACTGCTCTTGAATTACCTCGTACAGTGGGACAGGCCCTTTACTCAGTATGTTACGGGGGGTCAAGGAAAGAGCCCTGTTTCCACCAATCTTTCCACCCCCACGCACAAGCAGCACAAGAAGCGACAAGGCAGGCACCATTGTATGCAGATGCCGAGACGTGTGTTCAGCTCTGGCTGAACAACCTCTAATCCTGTGGGTGGACTCGATAAGAAGAAGTATGTCAGAACTATAACTAGTTATCATTACATTTTATCTGCCTGTAATTATGTGGGTGGGATTTACACGTAGTCTGAGGCGTGGTTGCGGCTGGGATTCTCACACAGATGCCCTTAGTCGTTAGTTTAGTTTGAAGAAGCATGGGGGAGGTCACAGCTTTCCACCATGCATAAATATGACCACGAGCAAGATTCAAATGTACTTATATAAGACGTTTGGATGAATATCTCACTGTTTTTACCACTACAATAAAGAAACTATTAATCAAGAGACTGTGTTTGGAAGATTTGTCTTTCATAGAAACATGGAAACATAGAAATTAGGTGCAGGAGTAGGCCATTCGGCCCTTCGAGCCTGCACCGCCATTCAATATGATCATGGCTGATCATCCAACTCGGTATCCTGTACCTGCCTTCTCTCCATACCCCCTGATCCCCTTAGCCACAAGGGCCACATCTAACTCCCTCTTAAATATAGCCAATGAACTGGTCTCAACTACCCTCTGTGGCAGAGAGTTCCAGAGATTCACCACTCTCTGTGTGAAAAAAGTTCTTCTCATCTCGGTTTTAAAGGATTTCCCCCCTATCCTTAAGAATAAAGGCGGCATTGAATGTCCCGTGGAGAGCTCGTGAGTGCGTTTTGATTACCTCCTGAACCCCTGTCTTCAATCATATTCACTAAAGAAAAGAATCCTTGAAACAATATGAAAATCTGTCACTGTACGCACCTTACAGATGTGTACAAAGTTATGAGGGGAATACCGTTGGGTAAATGCTTAGTCTTGGCCTAGAGTTGGGGAATTTAGAACCAGATAACTTTTTTGATTTTATTTTATTGTATTTTATTTATTGTCATTGTCTTCAATTAAGAGACAACAACATTATTTTTCCCTTACAGTCATACAAAAAATAAAATTAAAAAATCACAATAACACAGAACACGATAGTCCGTAACACAAACATCTCCACAGCAGCACCAAAGTTCCCCACTGTGAGGGAAGGAACCACAGTCCAGTCAACCTCCTCGCTGATGTTCCCCAATGTTCACCCGTGGCCGGGGCCTCCCGAGCATCGCGTAGTCGCCGCGACAGGCGGCCCGATGTTCAGGCCCTCTCGCCACTGAATCGGCCACCTTCCACCTTCCACCGGAGTCCGCGCGGCTCCCGATGTCCACAGGCCGCGCGCGCTGGGTGGAGATTCATGCTGGCAACCCCCGGCAAAGGGTTCCAAGACTCCGCTCCAAGATGTTAACGTCAGCGCCGCCCGCGTTGGGAGCTGCGCACCCACAGGTCCGTGATGTTGGAGCAGCGGCCCAACACTCTGCTCCAAGAGGCAATCCCAGGAAAGGCCTCGCCCGCTCCACGATATATCGAGCGCAACGCCGCAGCTGCTGAAGCTCTGGTCCGGTCCCGGCTGAAAAGGCCGCGCCAATCCAGCTGGTAGGCCGCAGGGGGGGGGGGGCAAGGAGATGGGTTTAACGGTGATGGGGAAAAGATTAAATAGGAACAATAGACAATAGGTGCAGGAGTAGGCCAAAGCTGACACAACCAGACATAAAAACAGCTTGTTTCCGAAGAAGATTCTCGACCCAAAACATCGCCTATTTCCTTCGCTCCATAGATGCTGCCTCACCCGCTGAGTTTCTCCAGCATTTTTGTCTACCTTCTTTTTTCCACAAGTAGTAGCTCTACTCAATAGCCACAAATCTGTTGCCTCCTTTTGCTCTGGTATTTTATTCAAATCACATCAATAATGTTTTATTATTAATGTTTTATGTTTTATGTGTCATTCCTTACTGTCATCGTATGTCATGTTGTCACTTGCAGGCGAAGCACCCAGGCAAATTCCTTGTATGTGAATACTTGGCCAATAAACCTATTCATTCATTCATTTGGCCCTTCGAGCCAGCACCGTCATTCAATATGATCATGGCTGATCATCCAGAATCAGTATCCCGTTCCTGCCTTCTCCCCATATCCCTTGATTCCATTAGCCCCAAGAGCTAAATCTAACTCTCTCTTGAAAACATCCAGTGAATTGGCCTCCACTGCCATCTGTGGCAGATAATTCCACAGATTCACAACTCTCTGGAGCATTGAACAGCACAGGGCTGCTTTTAGGTGAAGGGCAAAAGATTTAATAGGAATCTGAGGGGTAACGTTTTCACACAAAGAGTGGTGGGTGTGTTGAACAAGCTGCCAGAGGAGGCAGTTGAGGCTGGGACTATCCCAACATTGAAGAGACAGTTAGACGGGTACATGGATAGGACAAGTTTGGAGGGATATGGGCCAAATGCAGGCAGGTGGGACTAGTGCAACTGGGACATGTTGGCCAGTGTGGGCAAGTTGGGCTGAAGGGCCTGTTTCCACACTGTATCACT
This sequence comes from Leucoraja erinaceus, assembly GCF_028641065.1. Taxonomy (NCBI): domain Eukaryota; kingdom Metazoa; phylum Chordata; class Chondrichthyes; order Rajiformes; family Rajidae; genus Leucoraja; species Leucoraja erinaceus. Next base: position 82,475 of record NW_026576850.1, read on the forward strand.
CTATGACCGAGCCCTTCGGCCTACGATGTTTGTGTCGAACATGATGCCAGGTCACATCTGCCTGTACATGGTCCATATCCCTCCATTTCCTGCACTGTGCCTGTCATATCTGCCTCCATCACCACCCCCTGGCAGTGCGTTCCAGCCCCTACTACTTAGTGTCGAAATCTTGCCCCGCATATCTGCATTAAACTTTCCCCCTTTCGCCTTAAAGCTACGCTATCTAATTTTGGACATGTCGCGGAGTGACGCCTGTACGGTCGTGAGTAGTCGCCCAATGAGTCGTACCTTGTTCTGGTCGCCGCTGTATTTTCAACACGTTGAACATTTTCGGATACCTGCTGTGACTATAACGGGTGCCGGCAAGTTGCCGAAAAAAATCTTGTAAGTGGGACAGGCTCGTCACTTATTTAATACATCAATCTCTCTGTAATTTTATACCACTGCCTGCCCAATTTAATCCACCACCAATCTTTGCAAGTTCAGCAAATGTGGATACATGGTTGCCATTTTATTGTTCAAGACATGAATAAATCTGTGGAACCAGCAGGCTCCACAGATTCTCGTGGAGTCCGCTAGTTCATCATGATTCGAGTCAAGGTGTACTATCCTTCTCCATAGTTTAATTTAGAGATACAGTGGAGAAACAGGCCCTTTGGCCCACCGAGTCCACGCCGACCAGTGATGCCCGCACACTTACACTATCCTGAACAAACTTGGGACCATTTACAATGTTACCAAGTTAATTAGCTAACAAGCCTGCGTCGAAGGAACTGCAGTTGCTGTTTTAAATCGAAGACAGACACAAAATGGTGGAGTAACTCAGAGGGACAGGCAGCATCTCTGGAGAGAAGGAATGGGTGACGTTTCGGGTCGAGACCCACGTTCATACTGATTAATGACAAACCTGCATGTCTTTGGAGCGTGGGAGGAAACCATGGTGACCGGAGAAAACCTACGCATGTCAAGGGGAGAACGTACAAACTCCGTGCAGACAGCGCCCGTGGTCAGGATCGATCCTGGGTCTCTGGCGCTGTAGGGCATCAACTCTACCGCTGCGCCACTGTGCCGCCCATTGTCTTCCACTGGCTAATGAAAAATCACAGTTTGGGGGTTCAGGAGGGAATATAGAGGGAATATAGAACAGTACAACACAGGAACTTTAGCCCACTATGTCCATGCCGAACGTTATGCCAGATGATTCATATCCCTCCAGCCCTTGCATTGCATCAAGCATCATAAATTTGGGGTGGCACAGCGGTAGAGTTGATGCCTTACAGCGCCAGAGACCCGAGTTCGATCCAGACTACAGGTGCTGTCTGTACAGAGTTTGCACGTTCTCCCCGTGACTGCGTGTGGGTTTTCTCCGGGCGCTCCAGTTTCCTCCCACACTCCAAAGACCTACAGGTTTCTTAAGTTCTTAAGTTATAAGGCCATTCGGCCCGTCAAGTGCACTCCGCCATTCAATCATGGCTGATCTAACTTTCCCTCTCAACCCCATTCTCCTGTCTTAGAAAACATAGAAAATATAGAAAATAGGTGCAGGAGTAGGTAATTCGGCCCTTCGAGCCGGCACCGGCATTCAATATGATCATGGCTAATCATCCAACTCAGTATCCCATCCCTGCCTTCTCTCCATAATCCCTGATCCCTTTAGCCACAAGGGCCACATCTAACTCCCTCTTAAATATAGCCAATGAACTGTGGCCTCAACTACCTTCACTGGCAGAGAATTCCACAGATTCACCACTCTCTATGTAAAAAATGATTTTCTCAACTCGGGACTTCCCTCTTATCCTTAAACTGTGACCCCTAGTTCTGAACTTCCCCAACATCGAGAATAATCTTCCTGCATCTAGCCTGTCCAACCCCTTAAGAATTTTGTAAGTTTCTATAAGATCCCCCCTCAATCTTCTGAATTCTAGCGTGTACAAGCCGAGTCTATCCAGTCTTTCTTCATATGAAAGTCAAGCCATCCCAGGAATCAGTCTAGTGAACCTTCTCTGTACTCCCTCTATGGCAAGAATGTCTTTTCTCAGATTAGGAGACCAAAACTGTACGCAATACGCCAGGTGTGGTCTCATCAAGACCCTGTACAACTGCAGTAGAACCTCCCTGCTCTTATACGCAAATCCTTTTGCTATGAATGCTAACATACCATTTGCTTTCTTCACCACCTGCTGCACCTGCATGCCTACTTTTAATGACTGGTGTACCATGACACCCAGGTCTCGTTGCATCTCCCCTTTTCCTAATCGGCCACCATTCAGATAATAGTGTACTTTCCCGTTTTTGCCACCAAAGTGGATAACCTCACATTTATCCACATTATACTGCATCTGCCAAACATTTGCCGACTCACCCGGCCTATCCAAGTCACCTTGCAGCCTCCTAGCAACCTCCTCACAGCTAACACTGCCCCCCAGCTTAGTTTCATCCGCAAACTTGGAGATGTTGCATTCAATTCCCTCATCCAGATCATTAATATATATCGTAAATAGCTGGGGTCCCAGCACTGAGCCTTGCCGTACCCCACTAGTCACTGCCTGCCATTCTGAAAAGGACCCGTTTACTCCTACTCTTTGCTTCCTGTCTGCCAGCCAGTTCTCTATCCACATCAATACTGAATCCCCAATACCGTGTGCTTTAAATTTGTATACAAATTTCTTATGTGGGACTTTGTCGAAAGCCATCTGAAAGTCCAGATATAACACATCCACTGGTTCTCCCTTATCCACTCTACTAGTTACATCCTCGGAAAATTCTATAAAATTCGTCAGACATGATTTACCTTTCGTAAATCCATGCTGACTTTGTCCAATGAATTCACCACTTTCCAAATGTGCTGCTATCCCATCTTTAATAACTGACTCTAGCAGTTTCCCCACTACCGATGTTAGACTAACTGGTCTGTAATTGCCCGTTTTCTCTCTCCCTCCCTTTTTAAAAAGTGGAGATACATTAGCTACCCTCCAGTCCTCAGGAACTACTCCAGAATCTAAAGAGTTTTGAAAATGATCACTAATGCATCCACTATTTCTGTGGCTACTTCCTTAAGTACTCTGGGATGCAACTTATCTGGCCCTGGGGATTTATCGGCCTTTAATCCATTCAATTTACCCAACACCACTTCCCGGATTTCACTCAGTTCATCCATCTCATTTAACCCCCGGTCCCTTGCTATTTCCAGCAGATTATTGATGTCTTCCTTAGTGAAGATAGAACCAAAGTAGTTATTTAATTGGTCTGCCATGTCCTTGTTCCCCATGATCAATTCGCCTGCTTCTGACTGCAAGGGACCAACATTTGTTTTAACTAATCTTTTCCTCTTCACATATCTAAAAACTTTTGCAGTCAGTTTTTTTGTTCCCTGCCAGTTTTCTTTCATAATCTATTTTCCCTTTCCTAATTAAGCCTGCCTCCTCTGCTGGACTCTGAATTTCTCCCAGTCCTCTGGTATGCTTGTTCTGGCTAATTTGTACGCTTCATCTTTTGTTTTGATACTATCCCTGATTTCCCTTGTTATCCACGGATGTACTACCTTCCCTGATTTATTCTTTTGCCAAACTGGGATGAACAATTGTTGTAGTTCGTCCATGCAGTTTTTAAATGCCTTCCATTGCATATCCACCGTCAACCCTTTAAGAATCAATTGCCAGCCTATCTTGGCCAATTCACGTCTCATACCCTCAAAGTTAACTTTCTTTAAGTTCAGGACCCTTGTTTCTGAATTAACAATGTTACTCTCCATTCTAATGAAGAACTCAACCATATTATGGTTACTCTTGCCCAAGGGGCTAACTAACCCTTCCTCATTACTCAATACCCATTCTAGAATAGCCTGCTCTCTTGTTGGTTCCTCTACATGTTGGTTTAGAAAACTATCCCGCGTACATTCCAAGAAATCCTCTTCCTCAGCACCCTTGTCAATTTGATTCACCCAATCTATATGTAGATTGAAGTCATTCATTATAATTGTTTTACCTTTGTTGCACACACTTCTAATTTCCTGTTTGATGCCATCCCCAACTCCACTACTACTGTTAGGTGGCCTGTACACAACTCCCACTAGCATTTTCTGCCCCATAGTGTTTCGCAGCTCTACCCATATCGATTCCACATCCTCCAAGCTAATGTCCTTCCTTTCTATTGCGTTAATCTCCTCTTTAACCAGCAACGCTTCCCCACCTCCTTTCCCTTTCTGTCTATTCCTCCTGAATATTGAATATCCCCGGATGTTCAGCTCCCAGCCTTGGTCACCCTGGAGCCATGTCTCCGTGATCCCAACTATATCATATTCATTAATAACTATCTGCACATTCAACATCCACCGTATTACGAATGCTCCTTGCATTAAGATACAAAGCCTTCAGGCTTGTTTTTACAACACTCTTACCCCTTATACAATTATGTTGAAAAGTGGCCCTTTTTGATTTTTGCCCTGGTTTTGTCTGCCTGCCACTTTTACTTTTCACCTTGCTACCTATTGCTTCTACCGTCATTTTACACCCCCCCTGCCTCTCTGCTCTTGTACCCATCCCCCTGCCACATTAGTTTAAATCCTCCCCAACAGCACTAGCAAACACTCCCCCAAGGACATTGGTTCCATTCCAGCCCAGGTGCAGACCGTCCTGTTTGTACTGGTCCCACCTCTCCCCGAACTCGTTCCAATGCCCTAGAAATTTAAATCCCTCCCCCTTGCACCATTTTTCAAGCCACGCATTCATCTGCAATATCCTCCTATTTCTACTCTGACTAGCCTGTGGCACTGGTAGTAATCCAGAGATTATTACCTTTGACGGCAGCATGAACTCGCTGGGCCGAAGGGCCTGTTTCCATGCTGCGTCCCTAAACTAAAATTGTGAGTTTTAGTTTAGTTTAGTTTAGAGATACAGCGCGGAAACAAGCTTTTTGACCCACTGAGTCCGCACCGACCAGCGATCCCCACACATTAACACTACCCTACACAAACTAGTTAGATAGAGCTCTTAAAGATAGCAGAGTCATTATTCTATTATCAAAGGTATAACTAATTATAAATAATTAGTAGATGAATGTGTTAGATAAATATATTTCACAGTAGCTGAACACAGATCTGATAAGTCTGAATGAAATATATATATATATATATATAGATAGTGTAATTGGGTGAAATATAATTGATTTTGAAATGGTACCGCCCTCCTTGGTTTAGAGTAATAAAAGGAGCGGAGCTAATTGTACAACATCAACTTCAGAAGTCGAATAGATGTCGAATCCCACAGGCGCGTGGGACACGCACCACAGTGTCGAATACTTCAGACACTGTAATTTTACTTGTTCAATTTTTTTTTTAAATCACAAAATCACTATTATGTGTTTTTTTTCAAGAAAAATCGCAAAAGGGATCTACCAAGGAAGTTAGTAATATAAACGCCCCCCAAATATCCAGAGTCCTGAGGTATGGATGCACCGTAATAAATAAGGGTATTAAAATCAGAGAAAATGCAAGATGATAAACAAAAGAAAATGGGAGGAATCACACTGTGTAGCTGGAATATAAGGGGTATTAATGAACCAATTAAAAGGGGCAAAATACTAGCTCAGTTGAAATCATATAACACGGACATTACTTTTCTACAAGAAACGCACCTTAAACATCAAGATCAGATGAGATTGAGGGCGAATTGGATAGGCCAAACATTTCACTCCTCATATACTTCGAAATCCAGAGGCACCGCAATTATTATTCGCAAAGGAATACCATTCAAATCAAAGAACATTATATCAGATAAGGAAGGGAGATATCTTATAGTTACAGGAGAGATCCATGCTATGCCAATCACTTTGGTAAACATATATGTGCCCAATTTTGATAATCCTCAATTTTTTAATAAAATCCTGAATACAATCGCAGAATTTAACTACCAAAATGTTATAATTGGAGGAGACTTCAACTGTGTTTTAGATCCGTACTTAGATAAATCGATGCAAAAACAAAGAGGTAATATGAAATCTAAAACTAGTGAACTCTTATATACATATATAAAAAATACAAATATAGCAGACGTCTGGAGGATCGCGAATCTGACTGGAAGGGAATACTCGTTTTATTCAATGGTACACAAAACATACTCACGTATAGACTACTTCCTAGTGAATACAAAACTAATCCCTTATACTATGAACCCTAAATATCACACCAATACGATTTCAGATCACTCCCCGCTAACTTTCATTTTTAAATTAGAAGGAATGTCTACGAACAAATCGTTCTGGAGGTTTAACTCGCAAATTTTGAAAGACCCACAAGGGAGTATATATCTATAAAAACAGATGGACCTATTTTTTGAGTCAAACGATACACCAGATATATCGCCCACTTTATTATAATTGGATTATATTGAATTATGTGAGGTAAGGGAAACAAGTAGAGTCGCTATGGGAACTATGAGGATCAAAGAAGAGGAAGTACTGACACTTTTGAGAAATATAAAAGTGGATAAGTCTCCAGGTCCGGACAGGATATTCCCTAGGACATTGAGGGAAGTTAGTGTAGAAATAGTGTAGAAATAGCAGGGGCTATGGCAGAAATATTTCAAATGTCATTAGAAACGGGAATAGTGCCGGAGGATTGGCGTACTGCGCATGTTGTTCCATTGTTTAAAAAGGGGTCTAAGAGTAAACCTAGCAATTATAGACCTGTTAGTTTAACGTCAGTGGTGGGCAAATTAATGGAAAGAATACTTAGAGATAATATATATAAGCATCTGGATAAACAGGGTCTGATTAGGAACAGTCAACATGGATTTGTGCCTGGAAGGTCATGTTTAACTAATCTTCTTGAATTTTTTGAAGATGTTACTCGGGAAATTGATGAGGGTAAAGCAGTGGATGTTGTGTATATGGACTTCAGTAAGGCCTTTGACAAGGTTCCTCATGGAAGGTTGGTTAAGAAGGTTCAATGGTTGGGTATTAATGGTGGAGTAGCAAGATGGATTCAACAGTGGCTGAATGGGAGATGCCAGAGAGTAATGGTGGATGGTTGTTTGTCAGGTTGGAGGCCAGTGACGAGTGAGGTGCCACAGGGATCTGTGATGGGTCCACTGTTGTTTGTCATGTACATCAATGATCTGGATGATGGTGTGGTAAATTGGATTAGTAAGTATGCAGATGATACTAAGATAGGTGGGGTTGCGGGTAATGAAGTAGAGTTTCAAAGTCTACAGAGAGATTTATGCCAGTTGAAAGAGTGGGCTGAAAGATGGCAGATGGAGTTTAATGCTGATAAGTGTGAGGTGCTACATCTTGGCAGAACAAATCAAAATAGGACGTACATGGTAAATGGTAGGGAATTGAAGAATGTAGGTGAACAGAGGGATCTGGGAATAACTGTGCACAGTTCCCTGAAAGTGGAATCTTGTGTAGATAGGGTGGTAAAGAAAGCTTTTGGTGTGCTGGCCTTTATAAATCAGAGCATTGAGTATAGAAGTTGGGATGTAATGGTTAAAATTGTACAAGGCATTGGTGAGGCCAATTCTGGAGTATGGTGTACAATTTTGGTCGCCTAATTATAGGAAGGATGTCAACAAAATAGAGAGAGTACAGAGGAGATTTACTAGAATGTTGCCTGGGTTTCAGCAACTAAGTTACAGAGAAAGGTTGAACAAGTTAGGGCTTTATTCTTTGGAGCGCAGAAGGTTAAGGGGGGACTTGATAGAGGTTTTTAAAAATGATGAGAGGGATAGACAGAGTTGACGTGGAAAAGCTTTTCCCACTGAGAGTAGGGAAGATTCAAACAAGGGGACATGACATGAGAATTAAGGGACTGAAGTTTAGGGGTAACATGAGGGGGAACTTCTTTACTCAGAGAGTTGTAGCTGTGTGGAATGAGCTTCCAGTGAAGGTGGTGGAGGCAGGTTCGTTTTTATCATTTAAAAATACATTGGATAGCTATATGGATGGGAAGGGAATGGAGGGTTATGGTCTGAGCGCAGGTATATGGGATTAGGGGAGATTATGTGTTCAGCACGGACTAGAAGGGTCGAGATGGCCTGTTTCCGTGCTGTAATTGTTATATGGTTATATATGGTTATATGGTTATTATGGGAATCCTTCAAAGCATTTATTAGAGGAGGCATTATCTTGTATCAAGCTTTTCAAAACAAAAAGAATAAGAATGAACAAAGACAATTAGAAGAACAAATCAGACAACTAGATATTGGGGAAATTTGCAAAGGCTACTGGGGAGACTTTAAACTAGAATGGTTGGGGCGAGGGACTCAAATAGAGAAAGCTAGTAGACAGAATGGGAGGCAGGAAGCAGAAAAAGGAAGCACTCGAACACAAGGGGAGAAAGAAAAAAAGGAAATAAACAGAGAATAAGAGGCAGGGGGTTTCTTAAATGTGCATATTTTAATGCTAGGAGCATTGTAAGAAAGGTGGATGAGCTTAGATTCTGGATAGACACCTGGAAGTATGATGTTGTGGCGATCAGTGAAACATGGTTGCAGGAGGGCTGTGATTGGAAACTAAATATTCCAGGATTTTGTTGCTTCAGGTGTGATAGAATTGGAGGGGCAAGAGGTGGAGGTGTTGCATTGCTAGTCATGGAAGATATTACAGCAGGATTTATTGGAGGGCTCATCTAGGGAGGCTATTTGGGTGGAACTGAGGTGGGAAAGGTGTAGCAACATTTATATGGGTGTATTATAGACCGCAAAATGGGGATCGAGAATTGGAAGAGCAAATATGTAAGGAGATAGCAGATAATAGTAGTAAACACAAGGTAGTGATTGTGGGAGATTTCAACTTTCCACACATAGACTGGGAAACATATTCTGTAAATGGGCTGGATGGTTTGGAGTTTGTAAAATGTGTGCCGGATAGTTTTTTGCAGCAATACATAGAGGTACCTACTAGAGGAGGGGCAGTGCTGGACCTCCTGTTAGGAAATGAGACGGGACAGGTGGCAGAGGTATGCATTGGGGAGCACTTTGGGTCCAGTGATCACAATACCATTAGTTTCAATATAATTATGGAGAGGGTCTGAACTGGACCTAGGGTTGAGATTTTTGATTGGAGAAAGACTAACTTCGATGAGATGCGAAATGATTTAAAAGGAGTACAATTTTGATCGCCCAATTATAGGAAGGATGTCAACAAAATAGAGAGAGTACAGAGGAGATTTACTAGAATGTTGCCGGGGTTTCAACAACTAAGTTACAGAGATAGGTTGAATAAGTTAGGTCTTTATTCTCTGGAGCGCAGAAGGTTAAGGCGGGACTTGATAGAGGTCTTTAAAATGATGAGAGGGATAGACAGAGTTAATGTGGACAAGCTTTTCCCTTTGAGAATAGGGAAGATTCAAACAAGAGGACATGACTTCAGAATTAAGGGACAGAAGTTTAGGGGTAACATGAGGGGGAACCTCTTTACTCAGAGAGTGGTAGTGGTGTGGAATGAGCTTCCAGTGGAAGTGGTGTCGGCAGGTTCATTGGTATAATTTAAAAATAAATTGGATAGGCATATGGATGAGAAGGGAATGGAGGGTTATGGTAGGGAAAAAAGTTGTTCGACACGGACTTGTAGGGCCGAGATGGCCTGTTTCTGTGCTGTAATTGTTATATGTTATATGGTTATATGGAGTGAACTGGGACATTTTGTTTTATGGGAAGAATGTAGAAGAGAAATGGAGAACATTTAAAGGATACATTTTTAGAATACAGAATCTTTATGTTCCTGTTCGGTTGAAAGGAAACATTAAAAGTTGGAAAGAGCCCTGGTTTTCAAGGGAAATTGGATATTTGTTCGGAAAAAGAGGTAGATTACAATAATTATAGGCAGTATGAAGTAAATGAGGTGCTTGAGGAGTATAAGGAATGTAAAAAGAATCTTAAGAAAGAAATTAGAAAAGATAAAAGAAGATATGAGGTTTTTTGGCATGTAAGGTGAAAGTAAATCCAAAGGGTTTCTACAGCTATATTAATAGCAAAAGGGATAACATTGGTCCATTGGAGAGACAGAGTGGACAGCTATCTGCAGAGCCAAAAGAGATGGGGGAGATATTGAACAATTTCTTTTTGTCGGTATTCACCAAGGAGAAGGATATTGAATTATGTGAGGTAAGGGAAACTAGTAGAGTAGCTATGGATACTATGAGTTTCAAAGTCAAAGAAGGACTGACACTTTTGAAAAATATAAAAGTGGATAAGTCTCCAGGTCCTGACAGGATATTCCCTAGGACATTGAAGGAAGTTAGTGTAGAAATAGCCAGGGCTTTGACAGAAATATTTCAAATGTCATTAGAAACGGGAATAGTCCCCGAGGATTGGCGTACTGCGCATGTTGTTCCATTGTTTAAAAAGGGTTCTAAGAGTAAACCTAACAATTATAGACCTGTAGGTTGACTTCAGTGGTGGGCAAATTAATGGAAAAGATACTTAGAGATAATATATATAAGCATCTGGATAAACAGGGTCTGATTAGGAACAGTCAACATGGATTTGTGCCTGAAAGGTCATGTTTGACTAATCTTCTTGAATTTTTTGAAGAGGTTACTAGGGAAATTGACAAGGGTAAAGCAGTGGATGTTGTCTATATGGACTTTAGTAAGGCCTTTGACACGATTCCTCATGGAAGGTTGGTTAAGAAGGTTCAACTGTTGGGTATAAATGCAGGAATAGCAAGATGGATTCAACAGTGGCTGAATGGGAGAAGCCAGAGGGTAATGGTGGATGGCTGTTTGTCAGGTTGGAGGCAGGTGACTAGTGGGGTGCCTCAGGGATCTGTGTTGGGTCCTTTGTTGTTTGTCATGTACATCAATGATCTGGATGAAGGTGTGGTAAATTGGATTAGTAAGTATGCAGATGATACCAAGATAGGGGGTGTTGTGGATAATGAAGAGGATTTCCAAAGTCTACTGAGTGATTTTGGCCATTTGGAAGAATGGGCTGAAAGATGGCAGATGGAGTTTAATGCTGATAAATGTGAGGTGCTACACCTTGGCAGGACAAATCAAAATAGGACGTACATGGTAAATGGTAGGGAATTGAAGAATACAGTTGAACAGAGGGATCTGGGAATAACCGTGCATAGTTCCCTGAAGGTGGAATCTCATATAGATAGGGTGGTAAAGAAAGCTTTTGGTATGCTAGCCTTTATAAATCAGAGCATTGAGTATAGAAGCTGGGATGTAATGTTAAAATTGTACAAGGCATTGGTGAGACCAAATCTGGAGTATGGTGTACAATTTTGGTCGCCCAATTATAGGAAGGATGTCAACAAAATAGAGAGAGTACAGAGAAGATTTACTAGAATGTTGCCTGGGTTTCAACAACTAAGTTACAGAGAAAGGTTGAATAAGTTAGGTCTTTATTCTCTGGAGCGCAGAAGGTTAAGGGGGGGGGGGGACTTGATAGATGTCTTTAAAATAATGAGAGAGATAGACAGGGTTGATGTGGACAAGCTTTTCCCTTTGAGAATAGGGAAGATTCAAACAAGAGGACATGACTTCAGAATTAAGGGACAGAAGTTTAGGGGTAACATGAGGGAGAACTTCTTTACTCAGAGAGTGGTAGCGGTGTGGAATGAGCTTCCAGTGGAAGTGGTGGAGGCAGGTTCGTTGGTATCATTTAAAAATAAATTGGATAGGCATATGGATGAGAAGGGAATGGAGGGTTATGGTATGAGTGCAGGCAGGTGGGACTAAGGGGAAAAAGTTGTTCGGCACGGACTTGTAGGGCCGAGATGGCCTGTTTCCGAGCTGTAATTGTTATATGGTTATATAGATAATGCTAAAAATCCAACTATGGATAAACATAATAAAATTTTAATACTGAAATTTAAGCTAACTAAATTATTATCAGAGAAGGTTATAAGATTATTCCAAATTACAAAACAAGAACATTTCGAATTTGGGGATAAACCCCATAAACTTTAGTACGCCAACTGAAAAAACAGGAAAAAGATCATGCAATTTTAAAGATTAAATCAGATAGAGGGGAATTATTAACACTACCCAATGATATAAAAAAAAGGTTTGCTCAATTTTACAAGAATTTATACACACCAAAAACGCTAATATACAATAATAAAGTTTTTGGACAATTGTATAACCTTCCAAAACTAGAACTGAAGGAACAAGAGGAATTGGGAGCACAAATTACACCTAAGGAAATAGAAGACACAATAAACACACTTAAGAATGGAAAAACACCAGGACCTAACGGATTCAGTAATGAATTTTATAAATGTTTTTACGACATAGTTATACCACGTCTACAGAAAATGTATACATACGCTTTTAAAGAACAAATCTTACCTGAAACACTAGCAGAATCAACGATCACATTAATACTTAAAAAAGATAAAGATATAGAAGAACCAGGCTCATATAGAGCTGTTGCTTTGTTAAATACGGATCAAAAAATATTAACGAAAACACTAGCTAGAAGACTAAGTAAATATGTTAGTAAATTAATAAATGAGGATCAAACGGGATTTATACCTAAGAGACATTCATTTAATAACCTGAGGCGTCTGCTTAACATAATGTACTCTCACAAACCTCAAGAACAAGAGTTATCTATCATTTCATTGGACGCAGAAAAAGCGTTTGATCAAGTAGAATGGGATTATATGATTAAAGTATTGCAAAAAATTCAAATGGGAGAGAACTTCATCGCATGGATAAAATTATTATATAACAAACCCACGGCTAGAATATTAACTAATAATATACTATCTACAAAATTCCAATTAACAAGGGGCAACAGACAAGGATGTTCATTATCACCGCTGTTATTCGCTCTGGTAATTGAACCTTTAGCTGAAAAAATCAGAACACACCCGGATATTTACGGTTATAATAGAAAATATTCAAATAACAAAATATCCTTATACGCAGACGATGTATTACTGTATATCACAAAACCCCAAATCAGTATACCAAACATATTAAATCTAATTGAGGACTTTGGATCTTTCTCAGGATACAGAATAAACTGGAACAAAAGTGAAATTATGTCGATAAAACCGAAAGACTCAACACATCTCTTGAAATTCCCCTTTAAAGTAGCCACAGAAAAATGTAAATATTTAGGAATTGAAATCACTAGAAACTATCATGCTATGTTTAATGCCAATTATAGTCCCTTATTTAAGAAACTAAATAATCTAATCAAATTCTGGAAAACGCTCACGATGTCTTTAATAAGTCGAATAAATGCTATAAAAATGATCTTTTTTACCACAAATCCTATATTTATTTCAATCAATTCCAATATATCTTCCAAAAAAGTTTTTCAAAAAACTAGACTCAGACATTACAAATTTAATTCTGTGGGATTATAAATTGTCAATTATACATAGAAACATAGACATAGAAATTAGGTGCAGGAGTAGGCCATTCGGCCCTTCGAGCCTGCACCGCCATTCAATATGATTATGGCTGATCATCCAACTCAGTATCCCGTACCTGCCTTCTCTCCATACCCTCTGATCCCCTTAGCCACAAGGGCCACATCTAACTCCCTCTTAAATATAGCCATGAACTGGCCTCGACTACCCTCTGCGGCAGAGAGTTCCAGAGATTCACCACTCTCTGTGTGAAAAAAGTTCTTCTCATCTCAGTTTTAAAGGATTTCCCCCTTATCCTTAAGCTGTGACCCCTTGTCCTGGACTTCCCCAACATCGGGAGCAATCTTCCTGCATCTAGCCTGTCCAACCTCTTAAGAATTTTGTAAGTTTCTATAAGATCCCCTCTCAATCTCCTAAATTCTAGAGAGTATAAACCAAGTCTATCCAGTCTTTCTTCATAAGACAGTCCTGACATCCCAGGAATCAGTCTGGTGAACCTTATCTGCACTCCCTCTATGGCAATAATGTCCTTCCTCAGATTTGGAGACCAAAACTGTACGCAATACTCCAGGTGTGGTATCACCAAGACCATGTACAACTGCAGTAGAACCTTCCTGCTCCTAGACTCAAATCCTTTTGCTATGAAAGCTAACATACCATTCGCTTTCTTCACTGCCTGCTGCACCTGCATGCCTACTTTCAATGACTGGTGCACCATGACACCCAGGTCTCGCTGCATCTCCCCTTTTCCTAGTCGGCCACCATTTAGATAATAGTCTGCTTTCCTGTTTTTGCCACCAAAATGGATAACCTCACATTTATCCACATTATACTGCATCTGCCAAACATTTGCCCACTCACCCAGCCTATCCAAGTCACTTTGCAGTCTCCTAGCATCCTCCTCACAGCTAACACTGCCCCCCAGCTTAGTGTCATCCGCAAACTTGGAGATATTGCCTTCAATTCCCTCATCCAGATCATTAATATATATTGTAAATAGCTGGGGTCCCAGCACTGAGCCTTGCGGTACCCCACCAGTCACTGCCTGCCATTGTGAAAAGGACCCGTTTACTCCTATTCTTTGCTTCCTGTTTGCCAGCCAGTTCTCTATCCACATCAATACTGAACTCCCAATGCCGTGTACTTTAAGTTTTTATACTAATCTCTTATGTGGGACCTTGTCGAAAGCCTTCTGGAAGTCCAGATACACCACATCCACTGGTTTTCCCCTATCCACGCTACTAGTTACATCCTCAAAAAAGTCTTTAAGATTCGTCAGACATGATTTACCTTTCGTAAATCCATGCTGACTTTGTCCAATGATTTCACCACTTTCCAAATGTGCTGCTATCCCATCTTTAATAACTGACTCTAGCAGTTTCCCCATTACCGATGTTAGACTAACTGGTCTGTAATTCCCCATTTTCTCTCTCCCTCCCTTCTTAAAAAGTGGGGTTACGTTTGCTACCCGCCAATCTTCAGGAACTACTCCAGAATCTAAAGAGTTTTGAAAGATTATTACTAATGCATCCACTATTTCTGGAGCTACTTCCTTAAGTACTCTGGGATGCAGCCTATCTGGGCCTGGGGATTTATCGGCCTTTAATCCATTCAATTTACCCAACACCACTTCCCGGCTAACCTGGATTTCACTCAATTCCTCCAACTCTTTTGACCCGCGGTCCCCTGCTATTTCCGGCAAATTATTTATGTCTTCCTTAGTGAAGACGGAACCAAAGTAGTTATTCAATTGGTCCACCATATCCTTGTTCCCCATGATCAACTCACCTGTTTCTGACTGCAAGGGACCTACATTTGTTTTAACTAATCTCTTTCTTTTCACGTATCTATAAAAACTTTTGCAGTCAGTTGTTATGTTCCCTGCCAGTTTTCTTTCATAATCTATTTTCCTTTCCTAATTAAGCCCTTTGTCCTGCTCTGCCCTTCTTTGAATTTCTCCCAGTCCTCCGGTATGCTGCTTTTTCTGGCTAATTTGTACGCATCATCCTTCGCTTTGATACTATCCCTGATTTCCCTTGTTATCCATGGATGTACTACCTTCCCTGATTTATTCTTTTGCCAAACTGGATGAACAATTTTTGTAGTTCATCCATGCAGTCTTTAAATGTCTTCCATTGCATATCCACCGTCAACCCTTTTAGAATTAATTGCCAGTCTATGTTGGACACCGCTCATCTTGAGGAAATGCGATTCCTCCTAATGGATAAATCAGACCAATTCATAACGAGTTGGTCTGCATTCGTCGTTTTTTTGGAATCATATGGTGCAACACAATTGTAAAAAATAATTGTTTCAGGACTGGACGAGGGTTGGTCAAGATTATAAATAATGATCTCCTTTTCTTTTTTATTTTATTTTCTTTTCACTATTTTCTCTCTCAACTTTCTTCATTTACTCGTTCTCTTTCTTCACACACTATATATTTCACATCTTTCTATCCTTTACTATCTAACTTATTTTTCTTATTCTCATCTTTTTTCAATGTAACAAAAAAAAAAGAAGTTGTACATAAAATGTATTATGAAAATATATATTAGGCACTTTGGTGCCATATGACTGTACTTACTTCTAATAAAAATAAAATATTTAAAAAAAAAAGAATTGCCAGTCAATCTTGGCCAATTCACGTCTCCAAATACAAAGAGCACACCTTAGTAAACCAAAAGAGATGGGTGGTCTAGCGCTCCCTAACTTTATGTATTATAATTGGGCAGTAAATATTAAAAATATGATTCACCTGCTGGACAACTCTGCCCAGCAGGTGGACTGGATTATAATGGAGAGAGAGGACTGCTCTCCATGTAATACAGGAGCGACTCTCCTCTCACCAATGAATCTGGATAACAAAAATTATAATAAAAATCCAATGATACATAGCACAATTAGAACTTGGAAACAAATAAAACAGAATCTAAAATTAAGAAACCTATCTCTTTTAATAGTCAATAATCCGTCGTTTAAACCTTCAATTATAGATAAATCATTTACACTATGGGAAAGAATGGGAATCAAAACGCTCGGAGACGTATGAATTTTATTATCATTTCAACAATTACAACTGAAATATAATTTGAAAAATAATCAATATTTTAAATATCTTCAAATCCGTGACTATCTGAAAAAATACACAAAAGACTATCATAACATGCCCCCAGACTTACTGGATGAAGCCATGAAGATAAAGGCTGAATCAGCAAACCTAATATCATACTTATACAACATTATTTTAAATATAGAAATACCTACAACCGATGGTATTAGAAAAGGCTGGGAACAAGAACTAGCTATAAAAATTTCAAAAGAGAGCTGGGATAAACACTTACTAAATGTGCATTAATGCTCGATCAACGTACGACATACTCTAATTCAATATAAAACATTCCATAGACTATATTATTCAAAAACTAAAATAAATAAACTTTTCCCCAATGTCTCACCCACTTGTGATAAATGTCAGTCACAAGAAGCTACCATAGCGCACTCTTTTGTGTTTTGTGTAAAAATGCAAAAATTCTGGAACGAAATATTTGAAATCTTCACAAAATTATTTAAAATAAAACTTGTACCAAAAGCAGAATGGATCATTTTTGGAATATCGGAGGGTAACCCCGAACTAAACGTGTTTCAAAAGAACTTACTTAATTACGGGCTAATAATGGGAAAAAAGCTTATACTAAAATTCTGGAAAAACGCTCCAATACCAACAATAAAAATGTGGATTTCAAACATGTTCGAAACGCTACACCTGGAAGAGATGAGACTCCTACTAGCAGGTAAAGCAGACCACTTCCAAAAGACGTGGTCTGCATTTATGGAACTATTACAAGCATAAGGTGCAATAGTAATTTAAAAAATAAATGGTACCAGGATCTGGTAACGGGGAGTATAAAATAAATGTTAATAAAAACACGGTTGGTATATCCTTTTTTGCGGAGTTTTGTGTTACAATAGAGTGATTGTTTTTCCTTTTTTTTTCTTTTCTTTCTAGGGTCTTATTTCCTTTCTTTACTTCCTTCTCTAACTTCTTCCCTAAGGGGCTTTCTTTTCCCAACACTTTCCTGCACCTTCACGATTCTTTTGTATTGTATTGTATTCAAATTTATTGTCATTGTCTCAATTTGAGCCAACAAAATGAATTTCCCTTACAGGCATCATCTTAAAAAAAATAATAAATAAATAAATAAAAATTTCTTGCTCACTTTCTTGCTCACGATTCTTGCTCACTTTCCATCTTTAAAGCTCGAAAAATGAAGTGGTACAACAAATGTAATAAGATATATATGATGTGTATTACTGTAATTTACTGTACTTCTACTAAAAATAAAAAAAATAAAATTTAAAAATAAATTTAAAAAAAAAGATAGCAGTCAAGAGATATGGGGAGAAGGCAGATACGGGGTACTGATTGTGGATGATCACAGTGAATGGCAGTGCTGGCTAGAGGGGCCGAATTACTTAATCCTGCACCTATTGTCTATTGCCAATTTTACATTTTATACCAAGCCAATTAACCCACAAACCTGTAAGTCTTTGGAGTGTGAGAGGAAACCAAGGATCTTGGAGAAAACCCACGCAGGTCAAGGGGAGAACGGACAGACTCTATACAGACAACACCCGTAGTCGGGATCGAGAGAGGGAGGGGGGAGGGGGAGGGGGGGGGGGGGGGGAGGGGGAGGGGGAGGGGGGGAGGAGAGAGAGAGAGGGAGAGGGAGAGGGAGAGGGGAGAGAGAGAGAGAGAGAGAGACAATAGAGCGATTGTAACCCCCTCAGCCCTCAGTAACCCCCCCCCCCCCCCCCCCCTTAAAATATGTTAGCGAAGAATTTCTGCAGAATGTCTCTCGGTGAGCTGCAGTAAAGCCAGAAATTGCAGAGTGTTCAGTTTTGTTTTGCTTAGTTTAGAGATACAGCGCGGAAACAGGCCCTTCGGCCCACCGAGTCCGGGCCAACCAGCGATCCCCGCACACTAACACTGTCATAAGGTCATAAGTCATAGGTGGCAGGAGTAGAATTAGGCCATTTGGCCCATCAAGTCTACTCCGCCATTCTATTATAGCTCGTTAGTAGAATTAGGCCATTTGGCCCATCAAGTCTACTCCGCCATACCATTATAGCTCGTTAGTAGAATTAGGCCGTTCGGCCCATCAAGTCTACTCTGCCCTTCCATCGTATCCTACACACAAGGGACAAATTAACCGAAGCCAATTAACCTACAAACCCACACGTCTTTGGTTCAACAGTGGTATAATGCATATTAAGTACCACAGTGACTTAGGAAGGAGATGAGGAGGACATTTTTTAATTGAGGGTGGTGAATCTGTGGAATTCATTGCCACGGAAGGCTGTGGAGGCCAAGACAAAGAATATTTTGCAAAGCATAGAAAGATAGATTCTTGATTTGTACTGGTGTCAGGGGTTATGGGGAGAAGACTCTAACCAGGTACCAGAGGACATGGGTTTAAGGTGAGGGGGGGGGGGGGGGGAAGATTTTAATAGGAACCTAAGGGTACGCTTTCAGATAAAGGGTGGTGGGTGTATGGAACAAGCTGCCGGAGGAAGTAGTTGAGACTGTGAGACTATTGCAACATTTATGAAACATTTAAGATGCCGTCTGTGGCAATGAATTCCACAGATTCACCACCCTCTGACAAAAGAAATTCCTCCTCATCTCCTTCCTATTTATGATACGATACGCTAGATCTTTATTCATCCAGGGGCCACAGTCTTAGAACAAAGGGGAGGCAATTTAAGACACAGATGACAAAAAACGTTTTCACCCAGAGAGTTGTGAAATTATGGAATTCCCTGCCACAGAGGGCAGTGGAGGCCAAGTCACTGGATGAAGAGAGAGTTAGATAGAGCTCTAGGGGCTAGTGGAGTCAAGGGATATGGGGAGAAGGCAGGCACGGGTTATTGATAGGGGATGATCAGCCATGATCACAATGAATGGCAGTGCTGGCTCGAAGGGCCGAATGGCCTCCTCCTGCACCTATTTACTATGTTTCTATGTTTCATCCCAGGAGGGGAATTTATCTGCCGACAGTCACAACACACAACTAGGTACACGAAAACTTGTAATTAAAATTAAATTAAAAGTGAAAACAAAAAGAAAAAGACAAGCGACTGTGAGCAACAGCACCTTCACCGGAAAGAACAAATAAACAAACAAACGCACACAGGCTTATCTCCTGGGCAGAGGATTCTAAAACAAGAGTGTCCTCCCCTCTTCTCCCCCACGCCAGGTCCCCCTTTGTCCGGATGTTGGGGGAGTCCAGAACCAGGGGCCACAGTTTAAGAATAAGGAGTAAGCCATTTAGAACGGAGACGAGGAAACACTTTTACACACAGAGAGTTGTGAGTCTGTGGAATTCTCTGCCTCAGAGGGCGGTGGAGGTCGGTTCTCTGGATGCTTTCAAGAGAGAGCTAGGTAGGGCTCTTGAAGATAGCGGAGTCAGGGGATATGGGGAGAAGGCAGGAACGGGGTACTGATTGGGGATGATCAGCCATGATCACATCGAATGGCGGTGCTGGCTTGAAGGGCCAAATGGCCTACTCCTGCACCTATTGTCTATTGTCTTCCCCTCCTCCCCACCCCCTCACGCTCATCGAAAGGCAGCGTTCCAACTGCGCTGCATATAATGATCGTGGCGGGGAATGCAGTGAGACCCAGCGGGACAGCGTGAAGGGGGAATAACATTCACCAAAGCACATACTGAAAAGTTACTGCTAATTGTGTCAAATGATGCGCAGAGGGAGAAGCCTGTCCGCTGATTAAAATAAAAAAAACAAGAGAATGCTTGTTTCATTTGTGTAATGGCCCGCTAACTAAACCACTTCCTCAAGAGATGCCACGCCACAAATTTATTTAACTTCATTAGCCGGCAAAATTAGCGGAGAAAAATATGCATCTTTTTTTCTTCTTTAAAGAGACATTTCCCGATGTTGGGGGGAGTCCAGAACAAAGGGTCACAGTTTAAATAAAGGGGGTAGGCCATTTAGGACTGAGATGAGGAAACATTTTTTTACCCGGAGAGTTGTGAATCTGTGGAATTCTCTGCCACGGAAGGCAGTGGAGGCCAATTCACCGGATGTTTTCAAGAGAGAGTTCGATTTAACTCTTAGGGCTAACGGAATCAAGGGATATGGGGAAAAAGCAGGAACGGGAGAAGGCAGGAGAATGGGGTTGAGAGAGAAATATAGATCAGCCATAATTGAATGGCGGAGTAGACTCAATGTGCTGAATGGCCTAATTCTGCTCCTATCACTTATGAAGCCTATAAAGTTGGGCTGAAGGGCTTGTTTCCATGCTATATGACACTATGATTCTATAAATGACTGCTTTAAAATGGCGGTCATGGTGCTGCAGCAGTAGAGTTGCCGCCTCACAGTGCTTACAGCGCCGGAGACCCGTGTTCAATCAAGTTTGTACGTTTCCCCGGTGACCTGCGTGGGTTTTCTCCGAGATCTTCGGTTTCCCCCCACACTCCACAGACGTACAAGTATGTAGGTTATTTGGCTTGGTGTATGTGTAATAACCCTGTCCCACTGTACGAGTTCATTCAAGAGTTCTCCCGAGTTTGCCCTGATTCGAACTCGGAGATTTACGGTACTCGGGGCTCTCGTGGACATTTTTCAACATGTTGAAAAATCTTCACGAGTCTTCCCGAGCTTACCGCGTTTCCCGAGTACCTGCCGTTAGCGTTACGAGCCGCTAAGAGACGTCCCCGAGCTCCGACGTACCCGCTACGTACATTCTACGTGCTTCCATGAGTTTGATTTTTTTTAAACTCGGGAGAGCTCTTGAATGAACTCATACAGTGGGACAGGGCTTTTAGTTGTTGTGTGTGTGTGTGTGTGCGTATGTGTGTGTGTGCGTGCGTGTGTATATGTGTGTCTGTCTGTGTGTCTGTGTGTGCGTATGTGTGTGTGTGTGTCTGTGTGAGTGTCTGTGTGAGTTGGTGAACGTGTGTACATGTTTGTGAGTGTGTGTGTCTATGTCTTTGAGTGTGTGTGCGTGTGTGTGTGTGAGTGTGCGTGTGTGTGTGTGTGCGTGCGTGCGTGCGTGTGTGTGTGCGTGCGCGCGCGCGTACGGGGATCGGTGGTCGGTGCGGACTCGGTGAGCCGGTGGGCCTCTTTCGCTTAAACTAGAAACAATCCCTCTTCTGGAAAGATTTAACCTTTAAAAGAAAAAAGCACGGGCTTGAATTGCTATCAGCTGATAGCCTTAAAAATGTTTCTGATTATAGATTGCCTTAAATTGCGGCCTATTAGCCATTAACCTTTTAACAATGTATGATGAAAGGCAGTCATCTTCAAGTCCCATGATATTAATTAAGAATCATTTAATCATCAATCAATTAGTTATGGGAATGACAGGCCATTCTTGGAGCTTGTTGTTTCTTCTCTATGGTAAATAATAGTTGGAAACTGCAGGGCTCAAATGTAATCATCTGTGGAGGTAGAACACTTTGCTTCAGGTTATGTGGTTCCAGTAAATTGCGGGGTTTTTTTCTTTCGATTATACAAATCCACGGTGAAACTAGTTTCCAATACTCCAGGCATATAGCGTAAACGGTTTTGGTTATTGGCTTCAGTTATTGGACTCTGCTCGCTTATAACAATGGAGGAAATTAAGAATCACCGGCGTTAAATTAAATTCTGGCATTGTCAGTCAACATTGCTGCCTGCAGGGGCTTATGAATTTCTCCCAAAGGAGCGCAGTGTTCTCAAGACATGCAGCCCGTTTTATCGTGGAGTCTCACAACGTGGAAACGGGCCCTGCGGCCCAACTCGCCCACACCGGCCGACATGTCCCAGCTACACTAGTCCCACCTGCCTGCGTTTGGCCTGTAACCCTCCAAATCTGTCCTATCCACGTGCCGAACATAGACAGCAAAAAGCTGGAGTAACCCATTCTTCTGAAGAAGGGTCTCGACCTGAAACATCACCCATTCCTTCTCTCCAGAGATGCCCACTCCCGCAACCTGTTGGACAGGTTGGGAGAGTGGGCAGATGCATGGCAGATGAAGTTTAATGCAGATAAATGTGAGGTTATCCACTTTGGTATCAAAAGCAGGAAGGCAGATTTCTATCTAAATGGCGTCAAGTTGGGAAAAGGGGAAGTACAACGGGATCTGGGGGTCCTTGTTCATCAGTCTATGAAAGTAAGC
>NW_026576851.1:0-40000 GCF_028641065.1 Leucoraja erinaceus
TAGCTCCACGAACCAACCATCCGCATCGTTTGGAGGAAAGGCGAGGAGGCAAAAAGTAAAGTTGTGAGGTGCACCACACTGAGGACCACCACTCCGCTAGGGGGAGCGAGGGTCCTGTCAGTGGGGGTATAGGTTGTCTCTGTGGGGCCCTCCCACACCCCCATGTCCCGGGGCCAAGAAACCCGGAGGACTGCCACGGCCATCCCACCCCCGGTGGCGGAAATGCCGAGGTGTAGAGTGACCCCCCACACTGGACATCCATGGTAGCATCCCCCCTACCCAACTGGCATCAGTATGGTAGGGGAAATACACAATGCTCCCCACAGTCCTAACACCCGACCGGAAGCACTTGGCACCGAGGGTGGTGAAACCACCCCAAACCGCCCACAACACACCCACAAAAACGAGACAACCCACCCCAGACACGGTTCATCCAAACCCACCAGTCAAACCAAACAACATCCCAAACCCACAACCCCCCTTGAAGTCTGTCCACCCACAAGCACCCGGCCCCCGCGCGCTGTCTGCAGAGGGCGCCAGCATCGCCAAAGGACCCCCACCACCCCCACCCCCCACCACCACCACCCCGCGCTCTCACCCCACCCCCAACCCCCACTGGACTGCGTCCCCACCAACCATCCCGGGAGGCGCTCCGGTCTACTACGTTGCGGAACCAAACAACAACCACCCAACCCCGCCCAACCAAAACGTACCCCCCACACCACACCACACCCCAACACGGAACGAGCCTTCTCCTTTCGGCGGCCGGTCAACTTCCTACCTCACCCCACGTTACAACCAACACAACACAACCCGCGATGACTGCTATCACCACCACCACACCCCCACACCCCCCCCCCCCCCCCCCCCCACCCCCCCCCCCCCCCCCACCCCACCACGGACACGACTATTATTAACTTCCCGACACCGGATTCAAAATCGTTCTTTGCTATGCCGCTTCTCAAGGGAGCATGCTAAATGCAGTTCGTTGTCTCCCCTGCTACCTGCCGGGAGAGCCGGGTTTGTGGATTTTGGGGAGAAGGTAAATACGGGCCGTGCGGGGCTGAGGAACGATGAGGTTGGAGGCTGGTCGGGCAGGGCGTGGGAATTGATGAATTCGGTGATGGGCTAGATCTGGTGGCCTGGTGCTCGTCAGTGTGGTCATGGCCCAAGGGTAAAGTAGGAGGAGGTGTCCGAGAGTTGGCGCGTGGCCCTCAGCTTTGTAGAGATCGCCGCGCCAGACTACCACGGCACCTCCCTTGTCAGCGGGTTTGATAACCAAATCTGGGTTGTTGCGGAGTGGGTCGATGGCAGAACGTTCATGTGGCGAGAGATTGGAGTGAGACAAGGGAGTGGAGAAGTTGAGGCGGTTGACGTCGCTGCGGCAGTTTTGGATAAAGAGTTCCAGTGCCGGGACTTTACGAGGGGGGTTCCACGAGGAGGGGGTGCGTTGGAGAAGGGAAAAAGGGTCAACATTGGGGGCCGAGGACTCCTTCCCATGGAAGAACGCTGTGAGGCGGAGGCAACGGTAGAGATGGGGACGGAGGGGGACAAAGGTAAGACCTCTGCTGAGGACAGACCGTTCGGTGTGGGAGAGGGGGAGGTCGGGGGGGATGGTGAACACCCGGCAGGGATGGGAGTTGGGGCCAGAGGTAGGCAGGTGGGTGGACTGGGGACGAGGAGATGTGTGGTGGGGGGGTGGTGGGTGGTCAGGGGGTGAGAGGGCTGTGGTGTGGGTGGGGGAAGAGCGGGAGTGACATGGTTGGAGGGGGATGGGGGAGAGTCAGTGGAACAGCCACTGAGGTTAGCAAGGCTGGGCAGACTCAAAGATCTTAGCTCCGCTATAATTAAAAATGAATTGAATCTCTGAATCTTTGGCAGACTGGCACTAGGATGGTCCTCCAGACATCACAGATGGTCGCGGATCACAGATGGCGTCCAGGTGTGCGCGGATCACAGATGGTCAGATCACAGGTCCTCCAGGCATGTGCGCGGATCACAGATGGTCCTCCAGGCGTGTGCGCGGATCATAGATGGTCCTCCAGGCGTGTGCGCGGATTATAGATGGTCCTCCAGGCGTGTGCGCGGATCACACAGATGGTCCTCCGGGCGTGTGCGCGGGTCACAGATGGTCCTCCAGGCGTGTGCGCGGATCACAGAGGCGGTCCTCCAGAGGCCTCCAGTGTGTGCGCGGATCATAGATGGTCATCCAGGGCAGCCGAGCGAGGCTGGGCCTGAGCGAGAGGGAGAGCGGTAGCGGGGGGAGACGTGAAACGGCGCTGACCCGGAGTCGGGTGGGTGATAGAGAGAGAGAGAGAGAGAGCGGGAGACGAGGCCGCAAGACCTGGTCTGGAGCAAAGATGAAGCCGACCTGGTGACAGAGAGAGAGAGATATATAGAGACGGAGAGAGAGTGTGGAGGCAGGAGAAGAGTGAGAGGATGGAGGTGGAAAAAGGGGGTGAAGTGAGTAGCGGGGGCAAGCAGGGAGCAAAGGGAGGGGGAGGGATTCAAGGGGGAGTGGGTTTGGTGCCGAGGGGGATGAATGGGGGGAGGGACAAGAGAGAGGGGTCTGTTGCGTCATGGAAGGGGGCAGGGAGGCTGGTGGGGAGGAGGGTTCACATTGTTTGGAGGTGGGGAGGAGGGGGAAGGAGCAGTCGGCAGCAGGGGTAAGGGGCAGGGAGTCACAGGGAGGAGGTCACATTGTTTGGGGGTGGGGAGGGTGTTGCAGTTTAGGAAGTCAAACCAGGGCAGGGTCTTCACTGTGAATGGCGGGGAGCTGGGGGAATGTGTGGAGCCGAGTGATCTAGGAATACAGGTATGAGTTGGGCTGAAGGGCCTCTTTCCAAAGCTGTATCACTATTGAATCTATGACAAAGTGATGGAGTAACTCAGTGGGTCAGGCAACATCTGTGGAAAAGACATAAAGGGATGGAGTAACTCAGTGGGTCAGGTAGCATCTGTGGAGAGAATGAATGGATGACATTTTGGGTCGAGACCCTTTGGTTTTGATTAGAGATGCAGCGCGGAAACAGGTCTTTCAGCCCGCGCAGACCAGCGATGACCCCGTACACTAGCACTATCCCGCGCACATTAGGTACAATTTAACAATTTTGCGGAGGCCGATTAATCTACAACCCTGAACATCTGAAATGTTGAAGGAAACCGGAAAACCCAGAGTAAAAACCAACGCAGGTCAAGGAGTGAATGTACAAACTCCACACAGACAGCACCCATAGTCAGGATCGAGCCTGGGTCTCTGGCGGTGAGGCAGCAGCTATACTGCTGCACCACTGTGCCGCACAGAATTATATTAGCATCCCAGAGTACATAATTAGTGATAATTTTTCAAAATTCTTTAGATTCTGGAATGGTTCCTGAGGATTGGAG
Organism: Leucoraja erinaceus; assembly: GCF_028641065.1. Classification (NCBI taxonomy): domain Eukaryota; kingdom Metazoa; phylum Chordata; class Chondrichthyes; order Rajiformes; family Rajidae; genus Leucoraja; species Leucoraja erinaceus. The sequence continues at coordinate 3,388 of NW_026576851.1, forward strand.
GGTAGCTAATGTAACCCCACTTTTTAAAAAGGGAGAGAAAACGGGTAATTACAGACTAGTTAGTCTAACATCGGTGGTGGGGAAAATGCTAGAGTCATTTATTAAAGATGGGATAGCAGCACATTTGGAAAGCGGTGAAATCATTGGACAAAGTCAGCATGGATTTATGAAAGGTAAATCATGTCTGACGAATCTTATAGAATTTTTCGAGGGTGTAACTAGTAGAGTGGATAAGGGAGAACCAGTGGATGTGTTATATCTGGACTTTCAGAAGGCTTTTGACAAGGTCCCACATAAGAGATTAGTATGCAAACTTAAAGCACACGGTATTGGGGGTTTAGTATTGATGTGGAAAGAGAAACTGGCTGGCAAAGGAAGCAAAGATTAGGAGTAAACGGGTCCTTCTCAGAATGGCAGGCAGTGACTAGTGGGGTACCGCAAGGCTCAGTGCTGGTACCCCAGCTATTTACAATATGTATTAATGATTTGGACGAGGGAATTGAAGGCAATATCTCCAAGTTTGTGGATGACACGAAGCTGGGGGGCAGTGTTAGCTGTGAGGAGGATGCTAGGAGGCTGCAAGGTGACTTGGATAGGCTGGGTGAGTGGGCAAATGCATGGCAGATGCAGAATAATGTGGATAAATGTGAGGGTATCCACTTTGGTGGCAAAAACAGGGAAAGCAGACTATTATCTAAATGGTGGCCGATTAGGAAAGGGGGAGATGCAGCGAGACCTGGGTGTCATGGTACGCCAGTCATTGACACTAGGCATGCAGGGGCATCAGGCAGTGAAGAAAGCGAATGATATGTTAGCATTCATAGCAAAAGGATTTGAGTGTTGGAGCAGGGAGGTTCTACAGCAGTTGTACACGGTCTTGGTGAGACATACCTGGAGTATTGCGTACAGTTTTGGTCTCCTAATCTGAGGAAAGACATTCTTGCCATAGAGGGGGTACAGAGAAGGTTCACCAGACTGATTCCTGGGATGCCAGGACTTTCATATGAAGAAAGACTGGATAGACTTGGCTTGTACTCGCTAGAATTTAGAGGATTGAGGGGGGCTCTTGTAGAAATGTACAAAATTCTTAAGGGTTGGACAGGCTAGATGCAGGAAGATTATTCCCGATGTTGGGGAAGTCCAGAACAAGGGGTCAAAGTTTAAGTATAAGAAGGAAGACTTTTAGGGCCGTGATGAGAAAGTGTTTTTTTCACACAGAGAGTAGTTGAGGCCAGTTCATTGGCTATATTTAAGAGGGAGTTAGATGTGGCCCTTGTGGCTAAAGAGATCAGGGGGTATGGAAAGAAGGCAGGTACAGGATACTGAGTTGGATGATCAGCCATGATCATATTCAATGGCGGTGCAGGCTCGAAGGGGCGAATGGCCTACTCCACCCATTTTCAATATTTCTTTATAACGGTTTCCTCCGCCATAAACGCACACAGTTTGTGCTAGTAATGTCCTGTTTGCCAGATTGTTGACCCTCGGTGTTCCCCTCCTGCAGGGTTTAGGAGCCATTGTTGTAAACGGAGAGACAGGGACGTGAGCGGCCATTGAGGGCAGCCAGGGTGCCGGTGGGCTCCCCCATCTGCTCGGTGTGCGGGCTGAGCTTCGATGGAGGACCACATGACGGGGCACAACAAGGAGAAGCGTTATGAGTGTGACATGTGTGGCAAGGCCTGGCAGTGCCTGAGCGAGCTGGAGGCCCACCGGCTGGTGCACACGGGAGAACGTCCCTTCAAATGCTCGGAATGCGGCATGAGCTTCACCCACTACCAGTACCTGCAGGGGCACAACAGCGTGCACTCCAGCGAGAGGCCCTTCACCTGCTCCAACTGCGGCACGAGCTTCAAGACGGCGAATCACCTGAAGATGCACCAGCAGGTGCACCCGGGCGAGAAGCCCTATGGCTGCTCCACCTGCGACATGAGCTTTGTCCAGTTGTCGGGGCTACGGCAGCACCGGCGGGTGCACAGCAGTGAGCGACCCTTCACCTGCTCCGACTGCGGCAAAGGCTTCAAGTCGTCCATGCACCTGAAGAGGCACAGGCACCTGCACGCAAGCGAGCGGCCCTACACCTGCAGCAACTGCGGCAAAGGCTTCACACAGTCCAACAAGCTGCTGTCCCACCAGCGCACCCACACCGGCGAGCGCCCCTACACCTGCACCCAGTGCGGCAAGGACTTCACCCAGTCCGGTCACCTGCTGAAGCACCAGCGCACCCACACCAGTGAGCGCCCCTACACCTGCACCCATTGCGGCAAGGACTTCACCAGCTCCACCAGACTGCTGTCCCACCAGCGCATCCACACCGGCGAGCGCCCCTACACCTGCGCCCAGTGCGGCAAGGGCTTCACCCGGTCCAGAACCCTGCTGGAGCACCAGCGCACCCACACCGGGGAGCGGCCCTACACCTGCACCCAGTGCGGCAAGGGCTTCACCCGGTCCAGTAACCTGCTGGTGCACAAGCGCACACACACCGGCGAGCGGCCCTACACCTGCACCCAGTGCGGGAAGGGCTTCACCCGGTCCAGCAACCTGCTGGTGCACAAGCGCACACACACCGCGGAGCGGCCCTGCACCTGCGCCCAGAGCGGCAAGAACATCATCTGCTCCAGCAGCTTGCTGATGCACCAGTGCACCCACACTGGGGAGCGCCCATACACCTGCACCCAGTGCGGCAAAGGCTTTACCAGCTCCACCAAGCTGTTGTCCCACCAGCGCACCCACACACGTGAGCGCCCCTACACCTGCGCCCAGTGCGGCAAGGGCTTCCTCTGCTCCAGCAGCCTGCTGTCCCACCAGCGCACCCACACCGGCGAGCGCCCCTACACCTGCGCCCAGTGCGGCAAGGGCTTCATCCGGCCCAGCAGCCTGCTGTCCCACCAGCGCACCCACACCGGCGAGCGCCCCTACACCTGCACCCAGTGTGGCAAGGGCTTCAAGGGCTTCACATCAGCGAGCGCCTCCACTCGCTCCTCCAAGCTGCTGTCCCACCAGCGCACCCACACCAGCGAGCGCCCCAACCGCTGCGCCCAGTGCGGCAAGGGCTTCACCCACTACAGCACCCTGCTCGCCCACCAGCGCATCCACAACAGGAAGAGGCCCTACCGCTGCACCCAGTGCGGCAATCGCTTCACCCAGTCAGGTCACCTGGTGGAGCACCAGCGCACCCACACCGGCGAGCGCCCCTACACCTGCGCCCAGTGCGGCAAGGGCTTCACCCACTCCAGCACCCTGCTGAAGCACCAGCGCACCCACACCAGTGAGCGCCCCTACACCTGCACCCATTGCGGCAAGGGCTTCAACAGTTCCACCAGGCTGCTGTACCACCAGCGCATCCACACCGGCGAGCGCCCCTACACTTGCGCCCAGTGCGGCAAGGGCTTCACCCGGTCCAGTACCCTGCTGGAGCACCAGCGCACCCACACCGGGGAGCGGCCCTACACCTGCACCCAGTGCGGCAAGGGCTTCACCCGGTCCAGCAGCCTGCTGGTGCACCAGCGCACCCACACCGGCGAGCGCCCCTACACCTGCACCCAGTGCGGCAAGGGCTTCACCCGGTCCAGCAGCCTGCTGGAGCACCAGCGCACCCACACCGGCGAGCGCCCCTACACCTGCACCCAGTGCGGCAACGGCTTTACCAGCTCCACCAAGCTGCTGTCCCACCAGTGCACCCACACAGGTGAGTGCCCCTACACCTGCGCCCAGTGCGGCAAGGGCTTCATCTGCTCCAGCAGCCTGCTGTCCCACCAGCGCACCCACACCGGCGAGCGCCCCTACACTTGCGCCCAGTGCGGCAAGGGCTTCACCCGGTCCAGTCACCTGCTGGAGCACCAGCGCACCCACACCGGGGAGCGGCCCTACACCTGCACCCAGTGCGGCAAGGGCTTCACCCGGTCCAGCAACCTGCTGGTGCACCAGCGCACCCACACCGGCGAGCGCCCCTACACCTGCACCCAGTGCGGCAAGGGCTTCACCCGGTCCGGTAACCTGCTGATGCACAAGCGCACACACACCGGCGAGCGCCCATTCACCTGCACCCAGTGCGGCAAGAGCTTCACCCGCCCCGGCACCCTGTTGGAGCACCAGCACACCCACACCAGCGAGCGCCTCTTCACTCGCTCCTCCAAGCTGCTGTCCCACCAACGGGTGCACGACGACGCCCGTCCCATCACCAACCCTTTGTGTGGAGAGCGCTTTACCACGGCCTCCCATGCCCTGTCTCACCAGCGCGTGCACACCAGTGGCCAGCCCTACGACTGCCCGTACTGCGGTGTGGAGTTTGACAGCTCGCGGGGATTGCGGCAGCACCGGAGGACTCACGCCGGCGAGCAGCTGCTCCCACTGTGACAAGAGAGAACGGGGGCTGCGGGAGCAGCAGTGGATACACACCGGAGAGAGACCCTTTGTGTGTGTTGAGTGTGGCAAGGGTTTCACCCGCCTTGACCACCTGCTGGAGCACCGACGAGTCCACTCCGGCCAGTGCCCCTTCACTTGACCGCTGTGCAGCAAGGCCTTTGCCTGCCCCTCCAGCCTGCTGGCACACTGCCACGTGGATAGATAGACGCTGTTTAGGAAGGCACAAAATGCTGGAAGGAATGGGTAACGTTTCTGGGTCGAGACCTATCTTCAGTATCGACCCGAAATGTCACTCATTCCTTGTCTCCAGAGATGCTGCCTGTCCCGTCGTCTCCGCGCATTCCATTCTCTAGGCCCCCATCCTCTCATCTTCACCATGGACGTCCAGTCACTCTACACCTCCATCCCCCACAAGGATGGTCTCAAAGCCCTCCAGTTCTTCCTCGACCAGAGAAGCAACCTATACCCACGTGGATAAGATGCAAACAAGGGGACATGACTTGAGAATTAAGGGACAGAAGTTTAGGGGTAACATGAGGGGGAACTTCTTTACTCAGAGAGTGCTGGCTGTGTGGAATGAGCTTCCAGTGAAGGTGGTGGAGGCAGGTTCGTTTTTATCATTTAAAAATAAATTGGATAGTTATATGGACCAGAAAGGAATGGAGGGTTATGGTCTGAGCGCAGGTATATGGGACTAGGGGAGAATACGTGTTCGGCACGGACTAGAAGGGTCGAGATGGCCTGTTTCCGTGCTGTAATTGTTATATGGTTATACCCGTCCACTGAAACTCTCCTCCGCCTAGCGGAGCTGGTCCTTGCCCTCAATAACTTCTCGTTTGACTCCTCCATTTCCTCCAAATACAAGGCGTAGCTATGGGCACGCACATGGGCCCCAGCTACGCCTGCCTCTTTGTCGGGTACGTCGAACAATCATTGTTCTAGGCGTACAAGGGCCCCAACCCCGACCTCTACCTCCACTACATCGACGACTGCTTTGGTGCCACCTCCTGCACCCACACACAACTGACTGACTTCATCCGCGTCACGACTTTGATTCCTATAGATCAGGCGCGCACCAGGTTCTCTTCCATACCCCGTAACATTGCTCTCTCTTCCCATCCCCCCACTCGCAACAAGGGCAGAGTCCCCCATGTCCTCACCTTTCACCCCACTAGCCGTCACATACAACAAATAGTCCTCCGTCATTTTCGCCACCTCCAACCCACCACTCGCCACATCTTCCCATCTCCCCCCCGTCTGCCTTCCGCAAAGACCGTTCCCTCCGTAATTCCCTTGTCAATTCTTCCCTTCCCTCCTGCACCACCCCCTCCCCAGGCATTTTCCCTCGCAACCGCAAGAGATGCAACACTTGTCCCTTTACCTTTCCCATTTCAAGGACCCAAGCAGTCGTTCCAGGTGCGACAGAGGTTCACCTGCATCTCCTCCAACCTCATCTATTGCATCCGTTGCTCTAGATGTCAGCTGATCTACATCGGTGAGACCAAGCGTATGCTTGGCGATCGTTTCAGCGAGCACCTCCATTCGGTCCGCATTAACCAACCTGACCTCCCGCTGGCTCAGCACTTCAACTCCCCCTCCCATTCCCCATCCGACCTCTCTGTCCTGGGTCTCCTCGATGGCCAGCGTTAGGCCCACTGTAAATTGGAGGAACAGCACCTCATATTGCACTTGGGGAGTCTGCATCCTGGTGGCACGAACATTGAATTCTCACAATTCTGTTAGCCCTTGCTGTCTCCTCCCCTTCCCAGCTCTCCCTCAGCACTCGGGCTTCTCCTCCTCCTTTTTCCTTTCTTCTCCCCGCTCCCACCGCCCATCAGTCTGAAGAAGGGTTTTGGCCCGAAACATGGCCCATCTTCTTCGCTCCATAGATGCTGCTGCACCCGCTGAGTTTCTCCAGAATTTTTGTGTACCTTTGATTTTCCAGCACCTGCAGTTCCTTCTTAAACAACATGCTGCCTGTCCCGCTGAGTTACTCCAGCACTCTGTCATGTCATCTATCCATGTTCTCCAGAGATGCTGCCTGATCCGCTGAGTTACTCCAGCACTCTGTGAATGTCACCTATCCATGTTCTCCACAGATGCTGCCTGACCCGCTGAGTTACTCCAGCACTTTGTGTTAGTCATAGAGTGATACAGTATAGAAACAGGCCCTTCGGCCCAACTTGCCCACACTGACCAACATGTCCCAGTTACACTAGTCCCACCTGCCTGTGTTTGGTCCATATCCCTCCAAACTTGGCCTATCTATGTAACTGTCTGTTTCTTGGGATAGTCACAGCCTCAACTACCTCCTCTGACAGTTTGTTCCATACTCCCACCACCCTCTGTGTGAAAAAGTTTCCCCTCAGTTTCCTTTTAAATCTTTTCCCCTTCACCTTGAACCCATGTCCTCTGGTCCTCGATTCCCCCATTCTGGGCAAGATATTCTGTGCATCTAACTAAATTGTGTTCTATGCAAGATTCCAGCATCTGCAGTTTCTTGTGTCTCCCTCACCTATATAGAAACATAGAAATTAGGTGCAGGAGTAGGCCATTCGGCCCTTCGAGCCTGCACCGCCATTCAATATGATCATGGCTGATCATCCAACTCAGTATCCCGTACCTGCCTTCTCTCCATACCCCCTGATCCCCTTAGCCACAAGGGCCACATCTAACTCCCTCTTAAATATAGCCAATGAACTGGCCTCAACTACCCTCAGTGGCAGAGAGTTCCAGAGATTCACCACTCTCTGTGTGAATATCCACAGTGATATCCACCTATCACTTCTGAAGAAGGGTCTCAACCTCTCTAGAGATGCTGCCTGTCCCGCTGAGTTACTCCAGCATTTTGTGTCCACCTATCACTTGCCAGGCTTTGTCCAGTCCCCATCTCTCTTTCCAGCTTCCTCCCTCCCCCCACCCGCTCTACTCAGTCTGAAGAAGGGTCCTGACTCATTACAATGTCTGTCCATTCCCTCTAAAGTGGTGGAGAAACTCAGTAGGTCAGGCCGCATCTGTAGAGGGAAGGGAATCTAAGGCGACCACTCCCACCTCTCCTTTCTCCACCCCCCACACCAAGCAGTCTGAAGAAGGGTCCTGACCCACAATGTTGCCTGTCCATGCTCTCCAGACATGAAAGTTACTCCAGGAGATTGTGTCTCACTTTGTAAACCAGCATCTGCTGTTTATTCTTTACATATGTAAAGAAGAAAACCATATAACAATTACAGCACGGAAACAGTCCATCTCGGCCCTTCTAGTCCGTGCCGAACACTTATTCTCCCCTAGTCTCATCTACCTGCACTCATAACAGCAGGCAGCGAAGAAAGTGAGTGGCATGTTTGTTTTCATAACAAGAGCAGTTGAGTATCGGGGCAAAGAGGTACTTCTGCAGTTGTATTGGGACCTAGTGAGGCTACGCCTGGAGTATTGTGTACAGTTTTAGTCTCCAAATTTGAGGGAGGACATTCTTGCTATTGAGAGTGTGCAGCGTAGGTTCACAAGTTTAATTCCCGGGATGGCGGAAGTCGTATGCTGAGAGAATGGAGTGTCTGAGCTTGTACACTCTGGAGTTTAGAAGAATGAGAGGGTTTCTGATTGAAACGTATAGGATTATTAAGGGACACGCTAGAGGCAGGAAACATGTTCCCGATGTTGGGGAAGGTCCAGAACCAGGGGTCACAGTTTAAGAATAAGAGGTAACCTATTTAGAACAGAGATGAGGAAACACTTTTTTCACACAGTGAGTTGTGAGTCTGTGGAATTCTCTGCCTCAGAGGGCGGTGGCGGCCGGTTCTCTGGATACTTTCCAGCGAGAGCTAGATAGGGATCTTAATGATAGCGGAGTCAGGGGATATGGGGAGAAGGCAGGAACGGGGTACTGATTGTGGATAATCAGCCATGGTCACATTGATGGCGGTGCTGGCTGGAAAGGCCGAATGACCTACTCCTGCACCTGTTGTCTCTTGTCTGATGTCTATTGTATCAGGACTAGGCGTGTATTTCACCCTACACTCCAAGGCCTGCTGGATCTCCCGGTTGCCAACCATTTTAACTCCCCTTCCCACTCCCACACTGATGTTTCTGTCCTGGGCCTCCTCCATTGCCAGAGTGAGGTGACATACAAACTGGAGGAACAGCACCTCATAGCTTTCAGCCCAATGATATGAACATTGAATTCTCCAAATTAAGAAGACTCCTCCCTCCTAATCAAGTCCTGGAGTCTGTCCCTACCCCATCGCTTTTTTCCAGCTTTCTCCCCCGACTTCATCAGTCCAAAGAAGGGTCCAGACCCGACACGTCACCTGTCCATTCCCCACCAAAGTGCCGGTAGAACTCAGCAGGTCAGCCATCCATGGTGGGAAACAGATGGAGAAGTGTTCCTATTACAAGCTCTCCTTGGCCCTGTCAAGAATGCGGTGTCCATTCTTGGGATGGGATGCAAGGGCCGAGCTGACCAGTTATCGACAGCCCCCCTTCCCTTCCCTCATGGGCCATCTCTTTGTCATTCCTCTGTCCTCTTGCTCGATGACAAGCAGAACCATCTTGGTTTAACAGTAGATGTATCTTCTTCCTTTTGGCCTTTCGTTTCTGCAGGTATTTACAGCGGAATCAAAAGTGCTTCCCTTAGGTCCTGATCTTCCTTTTGTTTTAGTAAAGGTAGAACTTTGACAGTTGCGATTGGTTTAGGATCTTGAATACTCTCATAGCGTACATTTGACATGAACCGTACTTCCTTTTCTATGAAGTTCACCAGATCAGGAAGCATGGCCTATCGATTCTCATATTCCTTTAACAGACCAGCTTTATCTTTTCTCTAAGTCTATAGGGCAGTTTTAGAGTGATAATTTTCATATTGCTAACAACATTCATTTCTTGCATGTGGTCTAAGAGGGTAGACCATGAAAGAAGTCTCTCATACTTCGAAAAAATATCGCAAACTCCTTTTGCATCTTCTTGCTGGATAGCTGTCCAAGCGTAGGCCTTCTTCATGAAGATGTCTTTGGATCATGGAAGTTTAAAGGGACTTTTATGTAGTGTGTCGGCAGCGAGCGGCGAGTGCGGAGGGTTCAACAGCCCCGACCACGGGTGAACAAAAGGTGAACATGGTTGAACTTTATTACCTTCCATCACAGTGAGGAATGTGAATTCCACTGTGGTGGATGTTTATGTTAGATTTTATTTTATGTGGTTGTGTGTCTTGTTGCTTTTTAACCAGTATGGCTGTATGGTAACTCAAATATCACTGTACCTTAATTGGTGCATGTGACAATAAATTCCAACTTGAACTTGATCAGCTTTCGTCTATATATTACCCTTTTTTTAATGCTGACTGATCGTGCACAATTGTGACGGCTTGATTTCAAAGACAGGACAGGGGCAATCCCTGAGGGATTCGGGTGGTTGGAAGAGATTTCGTCTGTGTTTTTCCCCTCTGTTGTTGTCCGGGGAGGAAGGCGGTGGCACTCGGCCTGTCGGGGATAGGATGCGCGGAAGGAAACATAGAAACATAGAAATTAGGTGCAGGAGTAGGCCGTTCGGCCCTTCGAGCCTGCACCGCCATTCAATATGATCATGGCTGATCATCCAACTCAGTATCCCGTACCTGCCTTCTCTCCATACCCCCTGATCCCCTTAGCCACAAGGGCCACATCTAACTCCCTCTTAAATATAACCAATGAACTGGCCTCAACTACCCTCTGTGGCTGAGAGTTCCAGAGATTCACCACTCTCTGTGTGAAAAAAGTTCTTCTCATCTCCGTTTTAAAGGATTTCCCCCTTATCCTTAAGCTGTGACCCCTTGTCCTGGACTTCCCCAACATCGGGAGCAATCTTCCTGCATCTAGCCTGTCCAACCCCTTAAGAATTTTGTAAGTTTCTATAAGATCCCCTCTCAATCTCCTAAATTCTAGAGAGTATAAACCAAGTCTATCCAGTCTTTCTTCATAAGACAGTCCTGACATCCCAGGAATCAGTCTGGTGAACCGTCTCTGCACTCCCTCTATGGCAATAATGTCCTTCCTCAGATTTGGAGACCAAAAACTGTACGCAATACTCCAGGTGTGGTCTCACCAAGACCCTGTACAACTGCAGTAGAACCTCCCTGCTCCTATACTCAAATCCTTTTGCAATGAAAGGTAACATACCATTCGCTTTCTTTACTGCCTGCTGCACCTGCATGCCTACCTTCAATGACTGGTGTACCATGACACCCAGGTCTCGCTGCATCTCCCCCTTTCCCAATCGGCCACCATTTAGATAATAGTCTGCTTTCCCGTTTTGCCATCAAAATGGATAACCTCACATTTATCCACATTATACTGCATCTGCCAAACATTTGCCCATTCACCCAGCCTATCCAAGTCACCTTGCAGTCTCCTAGCATCCTCCTCACAGCTAACACTGCCCCCCAGCTCAGTGTCATCTGCAAACAAGGCTAAGCTTGGATTGAGGCTTGGAAGGCTGAGCTCGCCTCCCCTGCCCCGACCTGCATCCGGTCCACCACGGAGGGGGAACGTGCAAACTCCACACGGACAGCGTCGGTGGTCGCCCTGACCGGAGACAGTCCCTTCGGTCCCTCTCATGCATGCTTCCCTGCGCTTTCTGCAAGACAATCTTGCACTGTTCTGCACTCGATATTGCATTTATTACAGCGTTTGTCATCACTATATGTACACTGTTTGCTCTGGCGGCTGCGTGTGAACGGGCGATTTCATCGCCTCCTGATCGATGTGCAGAACAACAAACTAATGAAGCATCTGGAACACAGTTCTCCTGGGTTGCTGCAGGCTGAAGCATCAAACTACTACCCTGTTAAGCCCCGTCCGTCCCACAGCACAGAAACACACAGCCATGCCTATCGAAGCTAGTCCAACATGCCCACGTCTGGCCCCTCACCCTCTCTGCCTTTCCCACCCATGCCTTTAGAAAGGAGATGAAGAGGAATTTCTTTAGCCGGAGGGTGGTGAATCTGTGGAATTCATTGCCACAGAGGGCGGTGGAGGCCAAGTCACCGGGTATTGTTTAGATTTTAGAGATACTGCGCAGAAACAGGACCTTCGGCCCAATGAGTCATCGCCAACCAGTGATCACCCCGTACTTGCCCACACCGACCAACATGCTCCATCCTACACACATTAGGGACAATTTTACAGAAGCCAATGAATCTACAAACACGCAGGTCTTTGGAATACGGAAGGAAACCCGAGCACCCGGAGAAAATCCACGCAGGTCACGGGGAGAGCGTACAGAGACAGCACCCGTATTCAGGATGGAACCCGGGTCTCTGGCACTGTGAGACAGCAACTCTACCGCTGCACAACTGTGTATTTTTGCTATCTATCATTTCATTTATTACTCACACTAGCAGAGTTGTGCACATATGGTCATATAACCATATAACAATTACAGCACGGAAACAAGCCATCTCGACCCTTCTAGTCCGTGCCGAACACGTATTCTCCCCTAGTCCCATACACCTGCGTTCAGACCATAACCCTCCATACCTTTCCCGTCCATATAACTATCCAATTTATTTTTAAATTATAAAAACGAACCTGCCTCCACCACCTTCACTGGAAGCTCATTCCACACAGCCAGCACTCTCTGAGTAAAGAAGTTCCCCCTCGTGTTACCCCTAAACTTCTGTCCCTTAATTCTCAAGTCATGTCCCCTTGTTTGAATCTTCCCTACTCTCAGTGGGAAAAGCTTATCCACGTCAACCTGACAAACAACCATCCACCATTACTCTCTGGCATCTCCCATTCAGCCACTGTTGAATCCATTTTGTTACTCCACCATTAATACCCAACCATTGAACCTTCTGAACCAGCCTTCCATGAGGAACCTTGTCAAAGGCCTTACTGAAGTCCATATATACAACATCCACTGCTTTACCCTCATCAATTTTCGGAGTAACCTCTTCAAATAATTCAAGAAGATTAGTCAAACATGACCTTCCAGGCACAAATCAATGTTGACTGTTCCTAATCAGACCCTGTTTATCCAGATGCTTATATATATTATCTCTAAGTATCCTTTCCATTAATTTGCCCACCACTGACGTCAAACTAACAGGTCTATAATTGCTAGGTTTACTCTTAGACCCCTTTTTAAACAATGGAACAACATGCGCAGTACGCCACATTAATAATGTCAATCTGAGGGGCAACCTTTCCACACAGAAGGTGGTGGGTGTATAGAATGAGCTTCTGGAAGAGGTAGTTGAGGTAGGGGCTATCACAACGTTTAAGAGACACTTGGATAGGACAGGTTTGGAGAGATATAGGCCGAACACGGGCAGGTGGGACTAGTGTAGATGGGGCATGTTGGTCGGGGTGGGACTAGTGTAGATGGGGCATGTTGGTCGGGGTGGGACTAGTGTAGATGGGGCATGTTGGTCGGTGTGGGCAGGTTTGGCCGAAGGAAGGGCCTGTTTCCATGCTGGGCTGTTTCCATGCTGTGACTGTGAACTTCCAAGAGTAACATTCTCGTTTCTCTGGGTCATTCATCTATCTTCTATCTATCCATATTACTAAAACTCTGATCTTGACCGCGTTTGGCCCACTGTGCTGCAATTTCTGACAGAACGCCGCCACCTACGGCCGTCATTTTTGGCCACCTCACTCAGAGACCCCCTCCGCCTTACGGGTGCGTAGGATTTTTCCCATCGATGACAAATCAAAGAGATATTAATGTTTTTAAAACATTCACCATTCTCTCTGCTGCCCCTGCTGGAGGGAGAGGGAGGGACTATAAAACCAGGAACTGGTGTGCCTCACTCAGTCTCTGCAAGATGGATGAAGCCAAGGGTCACATCTCTCTGAGCTCTGAATAACACTGAATAAATGTCTACACAACTGTGAGTCATAATGTGATTTGAAAATGAAAATATGGTTTGTTTGAAGTAAAAAGGCACTGCATGCAAATGGTTGTTTGGGTGTTTTGGCTTGAAGTTGAAAGGCACTACTTACTGCAAATGGTGACTTGGGAGCTTTGGTTTGAAGTTGAAAGGCACTACTTACTGCAAATGGTGGGGTGGGAGCTTTGGCTTGAAGTTGAAAGACACTACCTACTGCAAATGGTGGCTTGGGTGCTTTGGCTTGAATTTGAAAGGCACTACTTACTGCAAATGGCTTGGGAGCTTTGGCTTGGTTGAAAGGCGCTACTTCAAATGGTGGCTTGGGTGATTTGGCTTGAAGTTGAAAGGCACTACTTACTGCAAATGGTGGCTTGGGTGCTTTGGCTTGAAGTTGAAAGGCACTATTTACTGCAAATGGTGGCTTGGGTGCTTCAGCTTTAAGTTGAAAAGCACTACTTACTGCAAATGGTTGCTTGGGTGCTTTGGCTTGAAGTTGAAAGGCACTTCATACTGCAAATGGTTGTTTGGGTGTTTTGGCATGAAGTTGAAAGGCACTACACTGCAAATGGTGACTTGGGAGCTTTGGTTTGAAGTTGAAAGGCACTAACTGCAAATGGTGGCTTGGGTGCTTTGGCTTGAAGTTGAAAGATACTACCTACTGCAAATGGTGGCTTGAGTGCTTTGGCTTGAAGTTGAAAGGCACTACTTACTGCAAATGGTGACTTGGGAGCTTTGGTTTGAAGTTGAAAGGCACTAACTGCAAATGGTGGCTTGGGAGCTTTGGCTTGAAGTTGAAAGATACTACCTACTGCAAATGGTGGCTTGGGAACTTTGGCTTGGTTGAAAGGCACTACTTCAAATGGTGGCTTGGGTGATTTGGCTTGAAGTTGAAAGGCACTACTTACTGCAAATGGTGGCTTGGGTGCTTTGGATTGAAGTTAAAAGGCACTAGGTGCACAACCTTTTATCCGAAAGCATTGGGACCAGACACTTTTCGTAATTCGGAATTTTTCGACTTTCGGATTGGAAGATTTTTAGCGTAGATTGTAACGGCTGGCTCAGTGGTAGAATGCACGGCTCATATAACCATATAATAATATAACAATTACAGCACGGAAACAGGCCATCTCGACCCTTCTAATCCGGTCCGAACACATAATCTCCCCTAGTCCCATATACCTGCGCTCAGACCATAACCCTCCATTCCCTTCCCATCCATATAACTATCCAATTTATTTTTAAATGATAAAAACGAACCTGCCTCCACCACCTTCACTGGAAGCTCATTCCACACAGTTACCACTCTCTGAGTAAAGAAGTTCCCCCTCATGTTACCCCTAAACTTCAGTCCCTTAATTCTCATGTCATGTCCCCTTGTTTGAATCTTCCCTACTCTCAGTGGGAAAAGCTTTTCCACGTCAACTCTGTCTATCCCTCTCATCATTTTAAAAACCTCTATCAAGTCCCCCTTTAACCTTCTGCGCTCCAAAGAATAAAGCCCTAACTTGTTCAACCTTTCTCTGTAACTTAGTTGCTGAAACCCAGGCAACATTCTAGTAAATCTCCTCTGTACTCTCTCTATTTTGTTGACATCCTTCCTATAATTAGGCGACCAAAATTGTACACCATACTCCAGAATTGGCCTCACCAATGCCTTGTACAATTTTAACATTACATCCCAACTTCTATCCGCAAGGTCGCGAATTTGCGCCTCGATCCCGGCAGTTACTCGATTGCGAGTTTGAGTCTTCAATGTAGTTTTTTCTTGCAGAATAGGAGAGCATAGGGAGGGTTAGGCTGGGATCATTCTCTGCGAGATAATCTTAGTGCGGGAGACAAGTATAGGAGAGGCGTACTGACTGTGTGGGCAGAACTTTGGAATTGATTGTCCACCATTCTCAAAAGCCGCTGTGCCTCCCTGTCCCTCCAACTCCAGAGGAATCCGCTCCCCGATGGGCCGCTACGGCGACAAGTGGCAGTTCGCCCACAGCCTGAGCTGCGCCACCCCAAGAACAAGACGTACCTTGCACACCATCAGCTTCTGCCCCTACGGAGAGCGTGTTCCTCTGGAGTTGGAGCGGGGCTGGGCTGGAGTTACTGATCTGGTATCTCCGTGCTTGCAGTGGGCCTGGGGGTCGGTGTCCCGATGAGGGGGCGCAGCTCAGGCTGTGGGCGAACTGCCACTTGTCGCCGTAGCGGCCCATCGGGGAGCGGCCCATCGGGGAGCGGCTTCTGGTGGTCCTGACGTCTTCGGCCACCCCCCTGTACAGGAGCTGAGACTGGGAACTGTACCGTCCTTGCAGGTGAGCAGGAGAGTGGGGTTGTTTGCAGTTGCAGAGGGAGGGGGCAAGGGCGGCCCCTCATCCGCAACCCGGGTTCCTCTGGAGTTGGAACGGGGCTGGGCTAGAATTGCTGCTGGCTGTGAGTCTCCGGGATCTCCGTGCTTGCAGTCAGTGTCCCGTTGGTCCTGACGTCTCCGGCCACCCCCCTGGACAGGAGCTGAGACTGTGAACTGTACCGCCCTTGCCCCCTCCCTCTGCAACTGCAAACAACCCCGCTCTCCTGCTCACCTGCAAGGGCAGTACAGTTCCCAGTCTCAGCTCCTGTACAGGGGGGTGGCCGGAGATGTCACAGCCCGAGCTGCGCCCCCTCATCTGCAACCCCAAGAACAAGACGTACCTTGCACACCATCAGCTTCTGTCCCTACGGGAAGCATGTTCCTCTGGAGTTGGAACGGGGCTGGGCTGCTGCTGGCTGTGGGTTTCTGGGATCTCCGTGCTTGCAGTGGACCTGGGGGTCGGTGTCCCGTTGGTCCTGACGTCTCCAGTGACTGGCACTGACCTGCTGGCTGGCATCGCTGACGTGAAGACAGTGCAAAGCCCCCGCGCCGGTGCAATGGGCGGGGAACTGGGGAGGGAAGGGGTCACACACATGGCCGGGAAGCAGAGGGGTGTAGGTGGGGTGAAACTGAAGGGAGCGACAATCTGCTGCTGCCTGCCCATTAAAACGTTCCCACGCAAGACTCACGATACACTGTGTATCGTGAGTCTACCGTGGGAACTTTTTAACCCAGCGGGCAGGCAGCAGCAGATTGTCAATTATTAACCCTCACGCGCAATATACCCTCACCTCTTTTATGAATGGGGATTTAGTTCCCCTTTCTTCGAGGACCGACCGGAGGTTCCGCTGTCACCTCTGCGGGCCGCCCTCGGTGAACGTCTTCAAGGACCTTTCTTCAAGGACTGAAAAAATGTCCGTTATTCGGAGCTTTTCGTTATTTGGATCTTCGGATAAAAGGTTGTGCACCTGTACTGCAAATGCACTTACTTCCTGTATATTGATTTTAGATAAAACGCTACCACTTATGGCTGTGAATTTTGGCCATCTTACTCAGTCCCCCTCCGCTGAGCAGGTGCAGAGAATTCTTCCCATCAATGAAAAATAAATGTTATTAGTGTTTAAAAAATATCTCTCCTGTCAATCACGCCATGAAAACCACACCTTTTCCGGTGGGAGGGGGAAGGGTTATAAAACCCGGAAGTGTGGGTGTGGCTCAGCCTCTGCATGATGGGAGAAGGGGAGGTCACGACTGTCTGAGCTGTGAATCAACTGAACACACTGAATGTCTACTGAACTGTGAGTTTGGTGTTTTGTGTGGTTTTATGGAGGTTTCACCCTCCACGAAATGGTATGAAGCTGCATTTGAATTTGGTGGCCTTGCACCCTGCTTAAAATGGAATGAACCTGCACTTGAATTTGGTGACCTTGCACCCTGCTTGAAGTGGAATGAAACTGCACGAATTTGGCAGCCTTGCATCCTGCTTGAAGTGGTATGAAACTGCACTGAATTTGGTGGCCTTGCACCCTGCTGAAAGTGGTATGAAACTGCACTTGAATTTGGTGGCCTTGGATCCAGCTTGAAGTGGTATGTAACTGCACTTGAATTCGGTGGTCTTGCACCCTGCTTGAAGTGGTTGGAAACTGCACTTGAATTCGGTGGCCTTGCACCCTGCTTGAAGTGGTAGGAAACTGCACTTGAATTCAGTGGCTTTGCACCCTGCTTGAAGTGGTAGGAAACTACACTTGAATTTGGTGGCCTTGCACCCTGCTTGAAATGGTAGGAACATGGATTTGAATTTGGTGGCCTTGCACCCTGCTTGAAATGGAATTTCAAGGAATAGTCATGAGTCAACTGTCAGCCCACCAGCCGTGAGTGAGCTGCCAGCAGATCAGGCTTGAGGGACTGGGCTGCCACCTCAAGAACCCATACCAGCACTCCAGAAAGCCACTAATATTGGAATTGGTGGAGAGGTGGAATATTGCGTCGGGCACCAGCCCTCCCGTGTGAACATGGGACCCAACGGGTCCCACTTAGTCTAGACTATATTACTAAAAGTCTGATCTTGACCGCTTTTGGCCCACTGTGCTGCGATTTATGAGAGAACGCCGCCACCTATGGCCATCATTCTTGACCACCTCGATCAGAGCCCACGTCTGCCTTCCTGGACCAGAGTATTTTTCCCATCAATGAAAAATCAAAGAGAAATTAATGTTTAAAAAAAATCACCAGTCTCTCTGATGCCCCTGCTGGAGGGAGGGACTATAAAACCAGGAAGTGGTGTGCCTCAATCAGTCTCTCATCAAGATGGAGATCACTCTGAGCTCTGAATGACACTAAACAAATGTCTACACAGCTGTGAGTACCCTTAATTTGGTTTGAAAATGAAAATATGGTTAGTTTGAAGTAAAAAAGCACTGCCTGCAAATGGTTGTTTGGGGGGGTTTGGGTTGAAGTAAAAAGGCACTCTCTCTCTCTCCCCTCCTCTCGGCGAAATAGACATCAACACCCCACTATGCAACTGGTTACTGGACTTCCTCACCGACAGACCACAGACAGTAAGAGTTGGCAAAAACTCATCAGAGACCACCATCATGAACACCGGGGTCCCACAAAGATGTGTGCTGAGCCCTCTGTTGTTCACGCTGATGACACATGACTGTTGTGCCAAACATATTTCGAACCACATCAAGTTCGCAGATGACACAACAGTGTGGGTCTCATCAGCCACGATGACGACTCAGCCTACAGAGAGGAGGTACAACAACTCATCAACTGGTGTGACATCAATAACCTTCAACTCAATGTCAATAAAACAAAAGAAATAACTGTGGACTTCAGGAAGAAACAGACAGCACACACCCCACTCACCATCAATGGCAGTGCAGTGGAGTCTGAAAAGCACCAAGTTCCTGGGAGTGCATATCACAGATGATCAGACATGGTCCACCAACACCATCTCCCTAGTAAAGAAAGCACAGCAACGCCTCCACTTCCTTCGACGGCTGAGGAGAGCCGACCTCCCCCCTTCTGCCCTCACCACTTTTTATAGGGGTGCCATTGAGAGCATTCTTACCAGCAGCCTCTCAGTCTGGTATGGCAGTTGCTCTGCTGCTGACCAGAAGGCCCTACAGAGAGTGGTGAGGACAGCGGTGAAGATCACCCCAACCAGCAATCCAGGACTTATACCCATCTCGCTGTCGCAAGAGAGCAACCAATATCATCAGACACCACCCACCCAGCACATAAACTGTTCACCCTCCTACCATCCGGCATGCGGAGCAAAACAACCAGATTCAAAAATAGCTTTTCTCTCAGGCCATCAGACTACTCAACGCACTCAAGAAAATTCCATGAACATTACACAAACTAACACCAATTGACTGTCAAAATAACTTTAATTCAATGTCTGTAGTATGCCATTTGCACTTTTCTACATTGCACCTTTTATTATTGCACCTTAATAACATACCTCAAAATTTTACTACACTCTGGCACACTGTGAATATTTTATATAATGTATATGTCCTGTCTATTTTTATTGGTATATAGTCTGTCTGTGTTATAAATATTACTTGCGCATTTGGAGTATGGGGAAACGCAATTTCAATCCTCTGTGTAACTACTTGTTGCATTATTTGAATTGACAATAAAGTTTACTTTACTTTACTCTCTCCCCACAACTCTCTCTCCCTATCCCTCTCTTTCTCTCTCTCTCCCTCTCTCTCCCCTTCTCCCTCTCTCTCTCCCCCTTTCTCTCTCTCCCTCTCTCCCCATCCCCGAGTAAGTGAGTGAGTGCGCCGGTGGTGTCTGTCTGTCTATCGGGGGGGGGGGGAGTGGGAGTAGATGGGTCAGTGGGGACGGTGGTGTCGGTGTCTGTCTGCCTGTCTATCGCGGGGGGGGGGGGGGGGGGGGGGGGGGGGGGTGGGAGTAGAGCCGGTCTGTCTGTCTAGAGGGGGAGTGGGAGTAGATGGGTCAGTGAGGGGAGGTGAGTGAGTGAGCCGGTGTCTGTCTGTGTATCGGGGGGGGGAGTAGATGGGGTCAGTGGGGGCGAGTGAGTGAGCCGGTGTCTGTCTGTGTGAGGGGGGGGGGGAGCCGAGTGTGAGCCGGTGTCTGTCTGTGTATCGGGGGGGGGGAGTAGATGGGTCAGTGGGGGCGAGTGAGTGAGCCGGTGTCTGTCTGTGTATCGGGGGGGGGAGTAGATGGGTCAGTGGGGGCGAGTGAGTGAGCCGGTGTCTGTCTGTGTATCGGGGGGGGGGGAGTAGATGGGTCAGGGGGGGGGAGTAGATGGGTCAGTGGGGGCGAGTGAGTGAGCGAGTGTGAGTGCGAGAGTAGGCGAGTCGTGGGAGTGACGTCACCCCGCCCGCTCGCCCGGCACCCGATCCCCTGCAAAGATATTGTTCAACATCTTTGGTGAAGGAGCCGGCGGATGGATGGATGGTCCTCCAGGCCGGTCCTCCAGGTGGGTGCGCGGATCACAGATGGTCCTCCAGCGCAGGCGGGGTGAGCCGAGCGAGGCTGAGGCTGGGCCTGAGCGAGAGACAGGAGGTGAGCGCGGGGGGGTGACGGTGAGGTGGAGCCGCCGCACAGACCTGGACAAAGATTGAGCGTCGACCATCGGGGATCCGCGTCTCGTCAATCGTCCGCCAACTGTCACTCACCCGCCCCGCGTCATGACGTCAGTATGCCCCGCCCACCCCGCGCCATGACGTCAATCGGCCGCGCTCACCCTGCGCCGTGACGTCCTTCCGTCCCACCCACCCCGCGCCGTGACGTCCCCGTCATCAAAAATACTAGAGGAGCTCCTCTAATATCTTTGCTCGTCATTGCGAGCAAAGATCATATAGCAGAGATCTTTGATTGCGAGGCCGAAGCTGCAAGATGGCGGTTTGATTTTAAATGGCGGCGGCGAATGTGGAGACAAGAGACACACAATACTGCAGCGACAGACGGACAGGGCAAGCGGCTGTGGAGACAAGAGAAGCGGCGGCGACTGGCGTTTCACATCCACTCCCGTTCACTGAAGGTAAGATGCTGCAGTCACTTGGTCATAGTGTGTTGACAGACCCTTCACCCAGCAATGTGTGGAGAGAGGGAGAGAGAAACAGAGAGAGAGAAAGAAACAGCGACAGGAAGACAGGCAGACAAACAGACAGAGAGAGAGAGTGCCGGAGTAACTCAGCTGCAGTAACTCAGCGTGCAAAGGCCTTGCGACAGGGTGGGCAGTGAAGGGGCGCTGGACAGGCAGCATCTGTGGACAAGATAGACACAAACTAGCAATGTTACAAAATGTTGAGATTTTAAAAATCAAGTCTATAATTTATCCCATCAGATAACGCATAAAAATAAGTTTAATTTGACACCTAATTCACTTTCATATCTTCAGTATTTAAAAAGTTATGGCCATTTTCATACTCGGAAATTAGCATAGAAAAATAGAAATTAGGTGCAGGAGTAGGCCATTCGGCCCTTCGAGCCTGCACCGCCATTCAATATGATCATGGCTGATCATCCAACTCAGTATCCCGTACCTGCCTTCTCTCATATAACCGTATAACCATATAACAATTACAGCATGGAAACAGGCCATCTCGACCCTTCTAGTCCGTGCCGAACACATAATCTCCCCTAGTCCCATATACCTGCGCTCAGACCATAACCCTCCATTCCCTTCCCATCCATATAACTATCCAATTTATTTTTAAATGATAAAAACGAACCTGCCTCCACCACCTTCACTGGAAGCTCATTCCACACAGCTCATTCCACTCTCCATACCCTCTGATCCCCTTAGCCACAAGGGCCACATCTAACTCCCTCTTAAATATAGCCAATGAACTGGCCTCGACTACCCTCTGCGGCAGAGAGTTCCAGAGATTCACCACTCTCTGTGTGAAAAAAGTTCTTCTCATCTCGGTTTTAAAGGATTTCCCCCTTATCCTTAAGCTGTGACCCCTTGTCCTGGACTTCCCCAACATCGGGAACAATCTTCCTGCATCTAGCCTGTGCAACCCCTTAAGAATTTTGAAAGTTTCTATAAGATCCCCTCTCAATCTCCTAAATTCTAGAGAGTATAAACCAAGTCTATCCAGTCTTTCTTCATAAGACAGTCCTGACATCCCAGGAATCAGTCTTGGGGAGGTTCAGTACGGGATGGATGGGGATAGACAAAAGTGCTGGAGAAACTCAGCGGGTGAGGCAGCATCTATGGAGCAAAGGAAATAGGCAATGTTTCGGGTCGAGACCCTTCTTCAGACTGTTTCCCCCCCATTCTTCTTGAATGGGTGGATTGGTACAGGATGGATGGGGGGGAGATCAGCGCAGGATGAATGGGGGGGGGGGGTGTGTCAGTACAGTGTGGATCGGAGGGTCTGTGCAGGATGAATGGGGAATCACTACAGGATGATTGGGGGAAGGTGCAGGGTAAATGGAGGGTGTGTCAGTAAGGGATGAATGTGTGGATTAGTACAGGATGGATGGGGGAATCAGTACAGGATGGATGGGAAAGGGGTAAGTACAGGGTGAATTGGGGAACCAGTGTTGGATACTGTAGGGGGGGGGGGGGGGCGGGTATGGTGGCAGGAGAATTAATGCGAGGTGGATAGGGTGATCAGTGCAAGATGAATAGATTGGGGGGGGGGGGGGGAGATGGGGAGGAGAGAGCGCAGGGGATGTCAGTGAGGACTGAATAGAGGCGGGAATGGGGGTCAGAGTGGGATGTAGAGGAGGGGTCCCAGGATAAGGGGGGGGGGTCGGAGGGGGCGTACAAGAGAGAGAAGGGGGGCGAGGTGGGGAGGAAGGAAGGTCAGCGCTCCTCGGTCAACATCGCCCGCTGCCTTGGCCGTTGGGAATTTCTCCCCACCACCTCCCTCCACCAGCCAACGGTGCCGAGCGGTGCAGCTTAAAGAACCTGTAGCTATATTATCTTTGGTGCAGCTGCTTCATCTATCTATCTATATTACTAAAACTCTGATCTTGACCGCTTTTGCCCCCCTGTGCTGCGATCTCCGACAGAATGCCGCCACCTACGGCCGTCATTTCGCTCAGAGCCCCCCTCTGCCTTACGGGTGCAGAGGATTTTTTCCCATCTATGACAAATCAGAGAGATATTAATGTTTTAACATAAAAACATTCACCATTCTCTCTGGTGTCCCTGCTGGAGGGAGGGGGAGGGACTATAAAACCAGGAAGTGGTGTGCCTCAGTCTCTGCAAGATGGATGAAGCCAACGGTCACGTCTCTCTGAGCTCTGACTAACACTGAGCAAATGTGTACACAACTGAGTCCCCTTAATGTGGTTTGAAAATGAAAATATGGTTTGTTTGAAGTAAAATGGCACTGCCTGCAAATGGTGGCTTGGGTGCTTTGGCTTGATGTTGAAAGGCAGTACTTACTGCAAATGGTGGCATGAAGTTGACAGGCACTACTTACTGCAAATGGTGGCTTGGGTAAGTTTGGCTTGAAGTTGAAAGGCACTACTTACTGCAAATGGTGGTATGAAGTTGAAAGGTACTACTTACTGCAAATGGTGGCTTGGGTGTTTTGGCTTGAAGTTGAAAGGCACTACACTGCAAATGGTGGCGGGTGATTTGGCTTGAAGTTGAAAGGCACTACTTACTGCAAATGCTGGCGTGGGTGCATTGGCTTGAAGTTGTGAAAAAGCTACTTTTCTTAACAACTAAACAGGTTTGCTTCTTAATAAACAGACACCACACAAACTGTTTGGTAGACCAGTTCAAAACTTTACTTATTGTCGGCTGATGGAAGGGAGTGAGTACTCCAGTCAAGTGACCAATACAGGCACTTGACCGTCCTCCGTCCACTTCTCAGAACAACAGAATTACATAGTATTATATAGTCACCTTAGCACATTCCACAGACATTAGTCATGGTCAGAGGTACAGGAAAAGGTTTCCACAGAATGCATCACATCAAAGGCATTTTGTTTACATGGTACAAGATATACTAAAAACATTGGCCATTTGGTTTAGGTTATTTTATCTTCAAAGAGATCACCCTAGCTCTTTCGCTGCTTCCTCTCTGTCACTTGGTCCCTCATAAACATAGGACACTTGGTTTACGGCATCTTATCTTTCTACTTCCCTGGTTCCTCTCTCGTCACTTCGTCCCTCATAAACATTGGCCATTTGGTTTATGACATCTTACATCAGTGAGATCACCCTAGCTCTTTCTCTGCTTGTCATTTGGTAGACAATGTTATAGGATTTATTATCTCACACACCCGCAACCTAAGGCAAGCTTAGTTTGAAAGGCACTACTGCAAATGCACCTCCTGTTTGCACTGTATATTGATTTTAGATAAAACACTACCACGTACGGTGTGATTTTTAGCCATCTTACTCAAGTCTCCCCTCCACTGAGCAGGCGCAGAGAATTCTTCCCATCAATGAAAAATACATGTTATTAGTGTTTAAAAAATGTTGAGAATCTCTCTCCTGTCAATCACGCCATGAAAGCCACACCTTTGCCGGTGGGAGGGGGAGGGGTTATAAAACCCGGAAGTGTGGGTGTGGCTCGGTCTCTGCATAATGGGGAGGGAGAGGTCACGACTGAGGTGTGATCAACTGAATACAGTAAATTTCTACTGAACTGTGAGTTTGGTGTTTTGTGTGATTTTATGGTGGTTTCACCCTGCATGAAATGGTATGAAGCTGCATTTGAATTTGGTGGCCTTGCATCCTGCTTGAAGTGGTGTGAAACTACACTGAATTTGGTGGCCTTGGATCCTGCTTGAAGTGGTAGGAAACTGCACTTGTATTTGGTGGCCTTGCACCCTGCTTGAAATGGTAGGAACATGGATTTAAATTTGGTGGCCTTGCACCCTGCTTGAAATGGAATTTCAAGGAATAGTCATGAGTCAACTGCCAGCCCACCAGCCGTGTGTGAGCTGCCAGCAGATCAGGCTTGAGGGACTGAGCTGCCACCCCAAGAACCCAAACCAGCACTCCAGAAAGCCCCCCCCCCCACTGGCCACCAATATTGGTGGAATATTGCGGGTCCCACGTAGTCTAGTATATTACTAATCTCTGATCTTGACCGCTTTTGGCCGACTGCTGCGGTTTCCGAATGAATTTTGGTTGTCGGGTGTCTGCAGCCCAATTGTTTGCCCCGCCTTTTTAACAAGTTTGTGTTCACAAAATGAATTTTGGTTGTCGGGTAGCTGCAGCCCATTGTTTGCCTTGGTTTGGCTTTTAAAATCGTTGCAACAGTTGGATGCCTGCCCAAGGATCCATACGGCGCACAATGTCTATACTAGCTCTCAGGAAACCAGTACCTTCAGCCCGCACCACCCATACTAGCGCAACAGACAGCCCCCCCACTGGTAAGCAGTATTAGAATTAGTGGAGAGGTGGAATATTGCGTTGGTGACCAGCCCTCCCGTGTGATGCTGGCACCCAACGGGTCCCAATTAATTTAGTAGAAACATAGGAAATAGGTGCAGGAATAGGCCATTCGGCCTTTCGAGGCTGCACCGCCATTCAATATGATCATGGCTGATCATCCAACTCAGTAACAAGCTGAGTCTATCCAGTCTTTCTTCATATGAAAGTCCTGACATCCCAGGAACCAGTCTGCTGAACCTCCTCTGTACTCCCTCTATGACAAGAATGTCTTTCCTCAGATTAGGCGACCAAAACTGTACGCAGTACTCCAGGTGTGGTCTCACCAAGATCCTGTACAACTGCAGTAGAACCTGTGTTTAAGAGGGAACTGCAGATGCTGGAGAATCGAAGGTTACACCTGCAGTAGAACCCTGCTCCTATACTCAAATCCTTCTGCTATGAATGCTAACATACCATTCGCTTTCTTCACTGCCTGCTGCACCTGCATGCCTACTTTCAATGACTGGTGTACCATGACATCCAGGTCTCGTTGCATCTCCCCTTTTCCTAATCGGCCACCATTCAGATAAAAGTCTACTTTCCGGTTTTTGCCACCAAAGTGGATAACCTCACATTTATCCACATTATACTACATCTGCCATGCAATTGCCCACTCACCCAGCCTATCCAAGTCACCTTGCAGCCTCCTAGCATCCTCCTCACAGCCACCAATGCCCCCCAGCTTTGTGGCATCTGCAAACTTGGAGATGTTGCATTCAATTGCCTCGTCCAAATCATTAGTATATATTGTAAATAGCTGGGGTCCCAGCACTGAGCCTTGCGGTACCCCACTAGTCACTGCCTGCCATTCTGAAAAGGACCCGTTTACTCCTACTCTTTGCTTCCTGTCTGCCAGCCTGTTCTCTATCCACATCAATACTGAACCCCCAATACCGTGTGCTTTAAGTTTGTATACTAATCTCTTATGTGGGACCTTGTCAAAAGCCTTCCGAAAGTCCAGATATAACACATCCACTGGTTCTCCCTTATCCACTCTACTAGTTACATCCTCGTTACAAACTTCTATAAGATTCGTCAGACATGATTTGCCTTTCATAAATGTGAGGTAAGGGAAACAAGTAGAGTAGCTATGGAAACTATGAGGATCAAAGAAGAGGAAGTACTGACATTTTTGAGAAATATAAAAGTGGATAAGTCTCCAGGTCCGGACAGGATATTCCCTAGGACATTGAGGGAAGTTAGTGTAGAAATAGCAGGGGCTATGGCAGAAATATTTCAAATGTCATTAGAAACGGGAATAGTGCCGCAGGATTGGCGTACTGCGCATGTTGTTCCATTGTTTAAAAAGGGGTCCAAGAGTAAATCTAGCAATTATAGACCTGTTAGTTTGACGTCAGTGGTGGGCAAATTAATGGAAAGAATACTTAGAGATAATATATATAAGTATCTGGATAAACAGGGTCTGATTAGGAACAGTCAACATGGATTTGTGCCTGGAAGGTCATGTTTAACTAATCTTCTTGAATTTTAACCATATAACCATATAACAATTACAGCACGGAAACAGGCCATCTCGGCCCTACAAGTCCGTGCCGAACAAATGTTTTTTCCCCTTAGTCCCACCTGCCTGCACTCATACCATAACCCTCCATTCCCTTCTCATCCATATGCCTATCCAATTTATTTTTAAATGATACCAATGAACCTGCCTCCACCACTTCCACTGGAAGCTCATTCCACACCGCTACCACTCTATGAGTAAAGAAGTTCCTCCTCATATTACCCCTAAACTTCTGTCCCTTAATTCTGAAGTCATGTCCTCTTGTTTGAATCTTCCCTATTCTCAAAGGGAAAAGCTTGTCCACATTAACTCTGTCTATCCCTCTCATCATTTTAAAGACCTCTATCAGGTCCCCCCTTAACCTTCTGCACTCCAGAGAATAAAGACCTAACTTATTCAACCTATCTCTGTAACTTAGTTGTTGAAACCCAGGCAACATTCTAGTAAATCTGTGTTGACTGTTCCTAATCAGACCCTGTTTATCTAGATGCTTATATATATTATCTCTAAGTATCTTTTCCATTAATTTGCCCACCACTGAAGTCAAACTAACAGGTCTATAATTGCTATGTTTACTCTTAGAACCCTTTTTAAACAATGGAACAACATGCGCAGTACGCCAATCCTCGGGGACTATTCCCGTTTCTAATGACATTTGAAGCATTTTTGACATTTTGACTAATGACATTTTTGAAGATGTTACTCGGGAAATTGATGAGGGTAAACCAGTGGATGTTGTGTATATGGACTTCAGTAAGGCCTTTGACAAGGTTCCTCATGGAAGGTTGGTTAAGAAGGTTCAATGGTTGGGTATTAATGGTGGAGTAGCAAGATGGATTCAACAGTGGCTGAATGAGAGATGCCAGAGAGTAATGATGGATGGTTGTTTGTCAGGTTGGAGGCCAGTGACGAGTGGGGTGCCACAGGGATCTGTGTTGGGTCCACTGTTGTTTGTCATGTACATCAATGATCTGGATGATGGTGTGGTAAATTGGATTAGTAAGTATGCAGATGATACTAAGATAGGTGGGGTTGCGGGTAATGAAGTAGAGTTTCAAAGTCTACAGAGAGATTTATGCCAGTTGGAAGAGTGGGCTGAAAGATGGCAGATGGAGTTTAATGCTGATAAGTGTGAGGTGCTACATCTTGGCAGGACAAATCAAAATAGGACGTACATGGTAAATGGTAGGGAATTGAAGAATGTAGGTGAACAGAGGGATCTGGGAATAACTGTGCACAGTTCCCTGAAAGTGGAATCTCATGTAGATAGGGTGGTAAAGAAAGCTTTTGGTGTGCTGGCCTTTATAAATCAGAGCATTGAGTATAGAAGTTGGGATGTAATGTTAAAATTGTACAAGGCATTGGTGAGGCCAATTCTGGAGTATGGTGTACAATTTTGGTTGCCTAATTATAGGAAGGATGTCAACAAAATAGAGAGAGTACAGAGGAGATTTACTAGAATGTTGCCTGGGTTTCAGCAACTAAGTTACAGAGAGAGGTTGAACAAGTTAGGGCTTTATTCTTTGGAGTGCAGAAGGTTAAGGGGGGACTTGATAGAGGTTTTTAAAATGATGAGAGGGATAGACAGAGTTGACATGGAAAAGCTTTTCCCACTGAGAGTAGGGAAGATCCAAACAAGGGGACATGACTTGAGAATTAAGGGACTGAAGTTTTGGGGGTAACATGAGGGGGAACTTTGTGTGGAATGAGCTTCCAGTGAAGGTGGTGGAGGCAGGTTCGTTTTTATCATTTAAAAATAAATTGGATAGTTATATGGATGGGAAGGGAATGGAGGGTTATGGTCTGAGCGCAGGTATATGGAACTAGGGGAGATTATGTGTTCGGTACGGACTAGAAGGTCGAGATGGCCTGTTTCCGTGCTGTAATTGTTATATGGTTATATGGTTATGGTTAAATCCATGCTGACTGTGTCCAATGATTTCACCACTTTCCAAATGTGCTGCTATCCCATCTTTAATAACTGATTCTAGCAGTTTACCCACTACCGAGACTAACTGGTCTGTAATTCCCCATTTTCTCTCTCCCTTCCTTTTTAAAAAGTGGGGTTACATTAGCTACCCTCCAATCCTCAGGAACTACAGAATCTAAAGAGTTTTGAAAAATTATCACTAATGCATCCACTATTTCTGGGGCTACTTCCTTAAGTACTCTGGGATGCAGTCTATCTGGCCCTCGGGATGTATCGGCCTTGAATACATTCAATTTACCTAACACCACTTCCCGGCTAACCTGGATTTCACTCAGTTCCTCCACCTCATTTGACCCCCGGTCCCCTGCTATTTCCGGCAGATTATTTATGTCTTCCTTAGTGAAGACAGAACCAAACTAGTTATTCAATTGGTCTGCCATGTCCTTGTTGCACATGATCAATTCACCCGTTTCTGACTGCAAGGGACCTACATTTGTTTTAACTAATCTTTTTCTCTTCACATATCTATAAAAACTTATGCGGTCAGTTTTAATGTTCCCTGCCAGTTTTCTTTCATAATCTATTTTCCCTTTCTTAATTAAGCCCTTTGTCCTCCTCTGCTGGACTCTGAATTTCTCCCAGATCTCTGGTAGTCTTCTTTTTCTGGCTAATTTGTACAATACAATACAATTTGTTTGTCGTTTGGACCCCGTTGAGGTCCAAACGAAATGTCGTTTCTGCAATCATACATACAAAACGAAAAAGACCCAAGACACAACACAATTTACACAAACATCCTTCCCAGCGCATCTTCTCCTCGCTGTGAAGGAAGGCCAAAAAAAAACATATCTCTCCCCTGCACTCCCCTCTCCCCCCCATGTCAGAGTAAAAGACAGTCAAAGCCCCCAGCGGGCGATGTTAAATGTCCCGCAGCCATTAAAGCCACGCCGGGTGATGTAAGGCCAGCACCGGGTCTTGGTGTTGGATCCCCGGCGGGCTCTTGGTGTTGGAGTCCCCGGCGGGCGCTCACAAAGTCCCGCGGCAATTCCAAGCGCGCGGGGCAGGGATGCCAGGTAATCTTCAACCCCGCAACTCGGGCGGGAGAAGTCGCCGTTGCGGAAGCCCCGAAAAGCGATCTCCAACCATGCTTCATCTTTTGTTTTGATACTATCCCTGATTTCCCTTGTTATCCACAGATGCACTACCTTCCCTGATGTATTATTTGGCCAAACTGGGATGAACAATTGTTGTAGCTCATCCATGCAGTCTTTAAATGTCTTCCATTGAATATCCACCGTCAACCCTTTAAGAATCAATTGCCAGTCTATCTTGGCAATTCACGACTCATACCTTCAAAGTTACCTTTCTTTAAGTTCAGGGCCATTGTTTTTGAATTAACAATGTCACTCTCCATCCTAATGAAGAACTCAACCATATTATGGTCACTCTTGCCCAAGGGGCCATGCACAACAAGACTGCTAACTAACCCTAGGTACACAAAAATGCTGGAGAAACTCTGCGGGTGCAGCAGCATCTATGGAGCGAAGGAAATGGGCAACGTTTCGGGCTGAAACCTTTCTTCAGACTGATGGGGGGTTGGGGCGAGAAGGAAGGAAAAAGGGAGGAGGAGGAGCCCGAGGGCAGGGAGATGGGAGGAGACAGCTCGAGGGTTAAGGAAGGGGAGGGGACAGCAAGGGCTAGCAAAATTGGGAGAATTCAACGTTCATGCCACCCGGACACAAGCAACCCAGGCAGAATATGAGGTGCTGTTCCTCCAATTTCCGGTGTTGCTCATTCTCCCTGCCCTCCACTGCTAACTAACCCTGCCTCATTACTCAATACCCAGTCTAGAATAGCCTGCTCCCTCGTTGGTTCTTCTACATGTTGGTTTAAAAAACTATCCCGCATACATTCCAAGAAATCCTCTCCCTCAGCACCCTTGCCAATTTGATTCACCCAATCTATATGTAGATTGAAGTCACCCATTATAACTGTTTTACCTTTGTTGCACACATTTCTAATTTCCTGTTTGATGCCATCCTCAACTCCACTACTACTGTTAGGTGGCCTGTACACAACTCCCACTAGCGTCTTCTGCCCCTTAGTGTTTCGCAGCTCTACCAATATCGATTCCACATCCTCCAAGCTAATGTCCTTCCTTTCTAATGTGTTAATCTCCTCTGTAACCAGCAACGCTATCCCACCTCCTTTTCCTTTCTGTCTGTCCGTCCTGAATATTGAATATCCGTCCTGAATATTCAGGGATATTGAATATCCCTGGATGTTCAGCACCCAGCCTTGGTCACCCAGGAGCCATGTCTCCGTGATCCCCAACTATATCATAGTCATTAATAGCTATCTGCACATTCAACTCATCCAACGTATTACGAATACTCCTTGCATTGAGACACAAAGTCTTCAGGCTTGTTTTTACAACACTCTTACCCCTTGGACAATTATGATGAAAAGTGGCCCTTTTTGATTTTTGCCCTGGATTTGTTTGCCTACCACTTTTACATTTCACCTTGCTTCTACCCTCATTTTACACCCCTCTGACTACGCTTACATATTTAAGAAACCCTTTCCCTTTAACTCCATCCTTGACTATCCCATTTGAGACCCCACCCTCCTTATTCAGTTTAAAACCACCCGTGTAGCAGTGGCAAACCCCTC
This sequence comes from Leucoraja erinaceus, assembly GCF_028641065.1. NCBI lineage: Eukaryota > Metazoa > Chordata > Chondrichthyes > Rajiformes > Rajidae > Leucoraja > Leucoraja erinaceus. The sequence continues at coordinate 34,476 of NW_026576851.1, forward strand.
TGCTAGAATGCTGGTACCCCACCTGTTAAGATGCAATCCGTCCCTTTTGTACAGTTCCTCCTTACTCCAAAACAGATCCCAGTGATCTAAGAATCTAAATCCCTGCCCCGTGCACCGGTTCCTCACATTCAGGTCCCGTATCGCCCTGTTCCTGCTCTCGCCAGCACGAGGAACTGGAAGCAAACCGGAGATAACAACCCCGGAGGTCCTGCTTTTCAGCATTTTTCCGAGCTCTCTGAAGTCGCGCTGCAGAATAGTCATCCCCTTCTTTCCGACATCGTTTGTGCCGACATGCACTACCACTTCCGGCTGTTCACCTTCGCCCTTGAGGATTTTCTGCACTCTGTCCATGACATCCTAGATCCTGGCACCAGGAAGGCAGCACACCATCCTCGCATCCCGTCTGTTGCCGCAGAAACCCTTGTCTGTACCTCTCACAATGTCTCCCACTACAGAGGTCACTGGTGAAGAGGTTACTAGGGAAATTGACGAGGGTAAAGCAGTGGATGTTGTCTATATGGACTTTAGTAAGGCCTTTGACAAGGTTCCTCATGGAAGGTTGGTTAAGAAGGTTCAACTGTTGGGTATAAATGCAGGAATAGCAAGATGGATTCAACAGTGGCTGAATGGGAGAAGCCAGAGGGTAATGGTGGATGGCTGTTTATCGGGTTGGAGGCAGGTGACTAGTGGGGTGCCTCAGGGATCTGTGTTGGGTCCTTTGTTGTTTGTCATGTACATCAATGATCTGGATGAAGGTGTGGTAAATTGGATTAGTAAGTGTGCAGATGATACCAAGATAGATGGTGTTGTGGATAATGAAGAGGATTTCCAAAGTCTACAGAGTGATTTAGGCCATTTGGAAAAATGGGCTGAAAGATGGCAGATGGAGTTTAATGCTGATAAATGTGAGGTGCTACACCTTTGCAGGACAAATCAAAATAGGACGTACATGGTAAATGGTGGTGAATTGAAGAATACAGTTGAGGGATCTGGGTATAACCGTGCATAGTTCCTTGAAGGTGGAATCTCATATAGATAGGGTGGTAAAGAACTTTTGGTATGCTAGCCTTTATAAATCAGAGCATTGAGTATAGAAGCTGGGATGTAATGTTCAAATTGTACAAGGTATTGGTGAGACCAAATCTGGAGTATGGTGTACAATTTTGGTCGCCCAATTATAGGAAGGATGTCAACAAAATAGAGAGAGTACATAGGAGATTTACTAGAATGTTGCCTGGGTTTCAACAACTAAGTTACAAAGATAGGTTGAATAAGTTAGGTCTTTATTCTCTGGAGCGCAGAAGGTTAAGGGGGGACTTGATAGAGGTCTTTAAAATGAAGAGAGGGATAGACAGAGTTGATGTGGACAAGCTTTTCCCTTTGAGAATAGGGAAGATTCAAACAAGAGGACATGACTTCAGAATTAAGGGACAGAAGTTTAGGGGTAATATGAGGGGGAACTTCTTTACTCAGAGAGTGGTAGTGGTGTGGAATGAGATCCCAGTGGAAGTGGTGGAGGCAGGTTCATTGGTATCATTTAAAAATAAATTCGATAGGCATATGGATGAGAAGGGAATGGAGGGTTATGGTATGTGTGCAGGCAGGTGGGACTAAGGGGAAAAAAAGTTGTTCGGCATGGACTTGTAGGGCCGAGATGGCCTGTTTCCGTGCTGTAATTGTTATATGGTTACAATGTCGTTGCCTGACGTTGGCCTCTTTAGTTTTGGCTCAAAAGCCCTTTTTGAAGTGTCGGAGCGAATGACGGGTCCCGCACAGCAGCAGCACCAGCGGCTCCATCACCAACTCCTCCCTGATAGCGGCCGCTGCTTGCAAACTCGCTAGCGGCTCCATCTCCACCTACCCCCGCACCCCGCCGCCCTGATAGCGGCCGCTGCTTGCAAATCCACTACCCGGCGCTTTCAAAACAAACCCTCCCGCACGCCGAGGTCTCCCCGTCCCTCCCTCCTCCCGGCCTCGGTGTGCAGGATGTTTTTTTTAAAAGTGCTGGGTAGTAAATTTGCAAGCAGCGGCCACTATCAGATGGGGGGGGGGGGGGGGGGGGAGGAGGAGATGGAGCAGCTATCGACTCGTCACCACGCACCTAGTATCTTTCTCACGCAATACAACCGTCACTGCCGACACAAAACGTTGCGTTCCTTTTCTCCATAGATGCTGCCTGACCCGTGGAGGTACTACAGTTTTTTGTGTCTATCTTTGGTACAAACCAGTATCTGGTTGCCAAGCCGAGCAAAATGACTCGGTGTTTAGTTGCCTGGCGGTGCTTTGAGTAGTCAATGGCACCCGGGCAACCGTTAATTTCGAGCCCAGGCTTTAGAAAATGATTTTTAATTTATTCTAACAATTAAATTATCCAGCGCTAATAAAACGGCAGTCAAAGCAATTTTTCATCAGCAACTAAACAGCCTAACAGAGATCGATTTGAATAGGCTGCAGAAAAATAGCATTTTAAACCCGCCCCCCCTCTCAAAAGGCGCCAACGTTGCGCACACGGGCAGTGACAGAACTGCAGCGCCGCTGAAGGTAAGTTTTGTAACATACCTACACAAAGTGCTGGAATAACTCAGCGGGTCAGGCAGAGAAGGAATCTGGAGAGAAGGAATGGGTGACATTTTGGGTCAAGACCCTTCTTTGGTTTAGTTTAGTTTAGCAGATGGAAACAGGTCTTTCGGCCCGCGGAGTCCGCGCCAACCAGCGATCACCCCGTACACTAGCACTATCCTACGCACATTAGGGACAATTTTGCAGAGGCCTTACAACCCTGAACGTCTTTGAAATGTTGGAGGCATCCGGAGCACCCGGAGTAAAAACCCACGCAGGTCAAAGGGAGAACGTACAAACTCCACACAGACAGCACCCATAGTCAGGATCGAGCCCGGGTCTCTGGCGGTGAGGCAGCAACTGTACCGCTGCGCCACTGTGCCGCGCAGAATTATATAACGGTTTCCTCCGCCATAAACGCACCCGATTTGTGCTAGTAATGTCCTGTTTGCCACTTGTTGACCCTATGTGTTCCCCTCCTGCAGGGTTTAGTAGTCGTTGCTGTGGACGGAGAGACGGGGACATGAGCGGCCATTGACGGCGGCCTGGGTGCTGGTGAGTGGGCTGAGCTTCGATGGAGGACCACATAACGGGGCACAACAAGGAGAAGCATTATGAGTGCGACTTGTGTGGCAAGGCCTGGCAGTACCCGAGCCAGCTGGAGATCCACCGGCGGGTGCACACGGGAGAACGACCCTTCACCTGCTCCGACTGCGGCAAAGGCTTCAAGTCGTCCTCGGACCTGAAGAGGCACCGGCGCGTGCACACCGGGGAGCGACCCTACACCTGCAGTGACTGCGGCAAGGGCTTCATCCTCTCCAGCTACCTGGTGTCCCACCAGCGCACCCACACCGGGGAGCGTCCGTACACCTGCGCCCAGTGCGGCAAGGGCTTCACCCATTCCAGTCACCTGCTGTCCCACCAGCGCACCCACACCGGGGAGCGGCCCTACACCTGCAGCGACTGCGGCAAGGGCTTCACCAAGTCTCACAGCCTGCTGGTGCACCAGCGCACCCACACCAGCGAGTGCCCCTACACCTGCGCCCAGTGCGGCAAGGGCTTCACCTCCTCTAGCAAGCTGCTGTCCCACCAGCGCACCCACTCCGGAGAGCGGCCCTACACCTGCGCCCTGTGTGGCAAGGGCTTCACCCAGTCCAGCAACCTGCTGTCCCACCAGCGCACCCACACCGGCGAGCGCCCCTACACCTGCGCCCAGTGCGGCAAGGGCTTCACCCACTCCAGCACCCTGCTGGTGCACCAGCACACCCACACCGGCGAGCGCCCCTACACCTGCGCACAGTGCGGCAAGGGCTTCTCCCGCTCCAGCAATCTGCTGTCCCACCAGCGCACGCACACCAGTGAGCGCCCATACACCTGCACCCAGTGCGGCACGGGCTTCACCCGCTCCAGCACCCTGCTGGAGCACCAGCGCACCCACACCGGTGAGCGCCCCTACACCTGCGCCCAGTGTGGCAAGACCTTCACCAGGTCCAGTCACCTGCTGGGGCACCAGCGCACCCACACCGGCGAGCGCCCCTTCACCTGCACCCAGTGTGGCAAGGGCTTCACCCAGTCCAGCAACCTGCTGTCCCACCAGCGCACCCACACCGGCGAGCGCCCCTACACCTGCACCCAGTGTGGCAAGGGCTTCACCAGCTCCAGCAACCTGCTGTCCCACCAGCGCATCCACACCGGCGAGCGCCCCTACACCTGCAGCTACTGCGGCATGGGCTTCATGTGCTTCAGCACCCTGCTGGTGCACCAGCGCACCCACACCGGGGAGCGGCCCTACACCTGCACCCAGTGCGGCAAGCGCTTCACCCGCTCCAGTCACCTGCTGTCCCACCAGCGCACCCACACCAGCGATCGCCCCTTCACCTGCATCCAGTGAGGCAACGGCTTCACCCGCTCCGGCACCCTGTGGATCACCAGTGCACCCACACTGACGAGCGTCCCTACACCTGCATCTAGTGCGGCAAGGGCGTCACTCGCTCCTCCAAGCTGCTGCCCCACCAGCGGGTGCACGACGTGTGTGTGTAGAGTGCTTTGCCATGGCCCTGTCCAACCAGCGCGTGCACACCAGTGGCCAGCCCTATGACTGCCCGTACTGCGGTGAGGAGTTTGACAGCTCGCGGCAGTTGCGGCAGCACCGGCGGACCCACGGCGGCGAGCAGCTGCTAGCCACTGTGACAACAGAGCACAGGGGCTGCGGGAGCACCAGCGGATGCACACTGGAGAGAGACCCTTTGTGTGTGTTGAGTGTGGCAAGTGTTACACCCGCCTTGACCACCTGCTGGATCACCGACGAGTCCAAACCAGCCAGCGCCCCTTCACCTGCCGTCTCTGCGGTAAGGCCTTTGCCCGCTCCTCCAGCTTGGCTGGCACACTGCCACGTGGATAGATAGGCACTGTTTAGGTAGACACAAAATGCTGGAAGAAATGGGTAATGTTTCAGGGTCGAGACACTTCTTCAGTGTCGACCTGAAACGTCACCCATTCCTTCTCTCCAGCGAAGCTGCCTGGCCCGCTGAGTTACTCCAGCACTCTGAAATGTCACCTATCCATGTTCTCCAGAGATGCTGCCTGTCCCGCTGAGTTACTCCAGCACTCTGTGAATGTCACCTGTCCATGTTCTCCACAGATGCTGCCTGACCCGCTGAGTTACTCCAGCACTCTGTGAAACGTCACCTATCCATGTCTCCACAGATGCTGCCTAAACTCCAGCACTGTGTTAGTCATAGAGTGATACAGTGTGGAAACAGGCCCTTCAGCCCAACTTGCCCACACCGACCAACATGTCCCAGCTACACTAGTCCCATCTGCCTGTGTTTGGTCCATATCCCTCCAAAATTGTCCTATCCATGTAACTGTCCAACTGTTATGGGGAAGGTGTGACCTGTACAAAAAGGACGGGTTGCACTTGAACCCGAGGGGGACCAATATCCTGGAGGGGAGTTTTGCAAAGG
>NW_026576851.1:45000-60000 GCF_028641065.1 Leucoraja erinaceus
TATATATATATATACACATATGTATATACACACACACATATATATATATATATATATATATATACATACATATATATATATATACACATATATATATATATACATATATATATATATATACAATCTATATATATCAATGTTATATATATATACATTCGATTGTTCTGTATTTATATACATATTCAATGTTACAACACATCCGATTGTGCTGTATTTATGCCTACAATATTCCGTTGTGCTGCAGCAAGCAAGAATTTCATTGTCCTATCTGGGGCATGTGACAAACTCTCTTGACTTGATATGCAACAAATCTTGCTCACAAGAGCACTCAAGATCAGACACTCTTTCTAAAACACGACAGTGACTAGATCGCCGAGAGGTTCCTGCTATCTGTTCTATAGAAATGGAAACAGCCACTTTGGAGACAGGTGATAAGTGATAGGAGCAGAATTAGGCCATTCGGCCCATCGAGTCCACTGCGCCATTCAATCACGGCCGATCTATCTCTCCCTCCTCACCCATTCTCCTGCTTTCTCCCCATAACCCCTGACACCCGCACTAATCAACAATCTATCTATCTCTGCCTTAAATATATCCACTGACTTGTGGCCTCCACCGCCGACTGTGGCAAAGAATTCCACAGATTCACCACAGAGGGTGGTAGGTGTGTGTGAGTGTGTATGAATGCGTGTGCGTGTGTGTACTTGTTTAGTTTAGTAGATGTTATAGATACAGCACGGAAACAGGCCGTTTGGTCCACCGAGTCCGCGCCGACCAGCGATCCCCACACACTAACACTATCCTACACACACTCACTAGAGAACAATTTACAATCTTTACTGGAGCCAATTAACCTATAAACCCGCACGTGTTTGTAGAGTGTGGGAAGACACCGGAGCGCCCGGAGAAAACGCACGGGGAGAACATGCAAACTCCGTTTAGATAGCACCCGTGGTCGGGATCGAACCCGTGTCTCCGGCGCTGTGAGGCAGCAGCTCTACCTGCTGTGTTGTCTTGCTGGGGGAGGTAGGGTGTGTCTCAGATGGAGATTTGGATCACGGATGTCTCGGGTATCGGCTCCAATCGGTTACTCTCCTCACCCCGTTACTGGTATTCATCTCGTGTGGCCCTCAGAGGAGACAGGAGCATGTCGTCCAGCTGTAACACAGTCTAACATCTGTCAGAGAGGGCAAGTAAGACAACAGACAATAGGTGCAGGCGTAGGCCATTTGGCCCTTCCAGCCAGCACTGCCATTCAATGTGATCATCCCCAATCTGTATCCCGTTCCTGCCATCTCCCCATATCCCCTGACTGCTATTTTTAAGAGCCCTATCTATCTCTTGAAAACATCCAGAGAATCAGTCTCCACCACCATTTGAGGCAGAGAATTCCACAGACTCGCAACTCTGTGAGAAAAAGTGTTTCCTTGTCTCCGTTCTAAGTGGCTTACTCCTTATTCTTAAACTGTGGCCCCTGGTTCTGGACTCCCCCAACATCGGGAACATGTTTCCTGCCTCTAGCGTGTCCAAACCCTTAATAATCTTATATGTTTCAATAAGATAGCCTCTCATCCTAAATTACAGAGTATACAAGCCCAGTCGCTCCATTCTCTCAGCATATGACAGTCCTGCCATCCCGGGAATTAACCTTGTAAACCCACGCTGCACTCCCTCAATAGCCAGAATGTCCTTCCTTAAATTAAGGGACCAAAACTGCACACAATACTCCAGGTGTGATCTCACTAGGGCTCTGTACAACTGCAGAAGAACCTCTCTGCTCCTATATTTGATTCCTCTTATAAAGGTCAATATGCCATTCGCTTTCTTCACTACCTGCTGTACCTGCATGCTTACTTTCATAGACTGATGTACATGGACCCCCAGATCCCGTTGTACTTCCACTTTTCCCAAATTGACGCAATTTAGATAGTAATCTGCCTTCCTGTTTTTGCTGCCAAAGTGGAGAACCTCACAGGGTAGGGGGTTACAGAGACGGGGAGAGGGGGTGTAGTGTTACCTTGCTCAGAGATTCGACCATTGGGACAAGGATGGAGGTGATGAAGATGATTTGTGTGTGTGGTTTAGAAACTCGCCCGTTCCATAATCGGCGTCACAGGTAAACCTTCCGCCTTCTCTCTGTCACCCTGTGACAGAGGCAAGGAGATGTGGACCAGCACTCCCTCCTCACCGCCGCTCATTCCCTCTCTCTCACTCTTTTACCCTCTCTCTCCTCACCGCCTCTCTCTCTCTCTCCCTCCTCACCGCCCCTCATTCACTCTCTCCCTCTCCCTCCTCACCGCCTCTCTCTCCCCCTCTCCCTCCTCAGCACCCCTCATTCCCTCTCTCCCTCTCCTTCCTCAACGCCCCTCATTCCCTCTCCCTCCCTACTCACTGCCCCTCATTCGCTCTCTCATTCTCTCCCTCAATGCCTCTCATCCCCTCTCCCCTTCCCTTCCTCCCTCTCTCTCCCTTTCCAATCCTCCCTTTCCCATCCTCCCTTTCTCTCCCTCTCTTTCCTTCCCTCCCTCCCTTTCCCTCTCTCTCCATCCCTCTCTCTCTCTCCCTCCCTCTGTTCCTATCTGCATGAAATACTCCTGCAGCAGACAGTCGACTCACGGATCTGAAACCTGTAGAGATCGCACCTCATTCGAAGTGTCACAGCATTTAATTAGAACGTGCTCAAGCTGAGGAAAGTGGAGGAAGGGATGGGAGGAGAGGAAGGGGGAGGGGAGGAGAGTTGAGTTTAGTTCCGTACAGCTCCAGTCCTTATGCACTTAATTGTCTCTCAAACCCCCTCTCACTTACCAGTCTTACATGTTCTGGGTTTGTGAAGTTAAAGACCTCTACACACTGCGAGAAATCAGGCGTGATATCCCTGTGTTCAAGAAGGAACTGCAGGTGCTGGAAGATCGAAGGTACCTAAAAATGCTGGAGAAACTCAACGGGTGCAGCATGATCTATGGAGCGAAGGAAATAGGCGACGTTTCGGGCCAAAACCCTTCTTCAGACTGATGGGGGGTGGGGGGGGAGAAGGAAGGAAAAAGGGAGGAGGAGGAGCCCGAGGGCGGGGGGGATGGGAGGAGACAGCTCGAGGGGTAAGGAAGGGAGGAGACAGCAAGGGCTAGCAAAATTGGGAGAATTCAACGTTCATACCATCCGGACGCAAGCAACCCAGGCGGAATATGAGGTGCTGTTCCTCCAATTTCCGGTGTTGCTCTGGCAATGGAGGAGACCCAGAACAGAGAGGAGAGTGGGCGGAGGAGGGTGTCAGTGGCTGGGTATAGGTTGCTCCTCTGGCCGAGGAACAACCGGAGGGCTTTTGAGGCCATCCTGGTGGGGGATGGAGGTGTAGAGTGACTGGACATCCATGGTGAAGATGAGGGGGTGGGGGCCTAGAGAGTGGAATGCGTGGAGGCGGCGGAGAGTGTCTGAGGTGTCTAGAACGTAGGTGGGAAGGGATTTGACCAAGGGGTCAAGGTATGTGGAGATGAGTTTGGTGGGGCACGAACAGCAGAGACAATGGGTCTGCCGGGTTTGTGGATTTTGGGGAGAAGGTAAAACGGGCCGTGCGGGGCTGGGGAATGATGAGGTTGGAAGCTTGGTCGGGCAGGGCGTGGGAGTTGATGAAGTCGGTGATGGTGCTGGAGATAGCGGCCTGGTGCTCGTCAGTGGGGTCATGGTCCAGGGGTAAGTAGGAGGAGGTGTCCGAGAGTTGGTGCATGGCCTCAGCTTTGTAGAGATCGATGCGCCAGACTACCACGGCACCTCCCTTGTCGGCTGGTTTGATAACCCAATCTGGGTTTTTGCAAAGTGATTCAATGGCAGTGCGTTCAGGGGGGGAGAGATTGGAGTGAGACGGGAGTGGAGAAGAGGTCTTACCTTTGTCCCCCTCCATCCCCATCTCAATGAGTTCCGTGCCCACCACGACTTGGAGCGCTTCTACCGTCGCCTCCGCCTCACAGCGCACTTCCATGGGAAGGAGTCCTCGCCCCCCAATGATGACCCTTTTTCCCCTCTCCAACGCACCCCCTCCTCGTGGAAAGCCCCTCGTAACGTCCCGGCTCTGGAACTCTATCCAGACCTGCCGCCACAACGTCAACCGCATCAACTTCTCCATTCCCCTGTCTCACTCCAATCTCTCCCGCCTGAACGCACTGCCATTGAATCACTCCACAAAAACCCAGGACTCGAACAGCTGAATGGCCTACTCCTGCACCTATTGTCTATTGTCTAAATCTAACTATCTCTTGAAAACTTCCAGTGAATCAGCCTCCACTGCCTTCTGTGGCAGAGATTTCCACAGATTCACAACTCTCTGGTGGGAAATGTTTTTCCTCGTCTCAGTCCTAAATGGCCGACTCCTTTCGTAAAAGTCCGGGGAGCAGATTCAGGCCATTCGGCCTATCGAGTCTACTCTGACATTCATTCACATCTGATTTATCTCTCCCTCCTAACCCCATTCTCCTGCCTACTCCCCATAACCCCTGACACCCGCACTAATCAACTATCTATCTCTGCCTTAAACATATTCACTGACTTGTGGCCTCCACCGCGGACTGTGACAACGAATCCCAGATTCACCTCCCTCTGGCTAAAGAAATTCCTCCTCATCTCCTTCCTGAAGGAACGTCCTTTAATTCTGAGGCTGTGCACTCTGGTCCTAGACTCTCCCAATCCCTCTCCTCAGTTTCTCCCTTCCCATCTCGCTCTTACCCCTACTCGTCTCCCCAAAGCCTCTCTCCCTCCTAACCCTCTCCCCTCCGTTCCACCTCTCCCCTCCCCTCTCACCCATTCTATCCTTCCCCTCTATTCCTCCTCTCCCCCTCTCCTCTCCCCTACCCTCTCTTCTCCTCCTCCCTTTCACCGCCCCTCTCCTCCCCTTCACCGCCCCTCTCCATTCTTCTCTCCTCTCTCCATGTCTCTCCCCATTTCTCTCCTCTCCCTCTCCTCCCCTCTCCCCCTCTCCCCTTCACCTTGTGGATCTCAGCGGCCTCTCCCTCGGCCGTTCCGGCGAATATATCGCACTCCTCCTCAGCCAGGATCTGAAAAGCGACCGCGCAATGATATTGTTCCAGCGACGAGCGATCTCCGTATCGGCTCCACAACTCAGTGGCTGCCTCAGTGGGATTGGGAGAGTCTAGGACCATAGTGCACAGCCTCAGAATTAAAGGACGTTCCTTCAGGAAGGAGATGAGGAGGAATTTCTTTAGCCAGAGGGAGGTGAATCTGTGGGATTCGTTGTCACAGTCCGCGGTGGAGGCCACAAGTCAGTGAATATATTTAAGGCAGAGATAGATAGTTGATTAGTGCGGGTGTCAGGGGTTATGGGGAGTCTGGTACCTGGAGAGGAGGTAGGGAGAGGAGAGGGGAGGAGGAGAGGAGAGGGGAGGAGGTGGAGAGGGGAGGGGAGGGGAGAAGAGAGGAGGTGGGAGGAGAGGAGGTGGAGAAGAGAGCAGAGCGGGGAGGGGAGGTGAAGAGGAGGGAGGAGAGGAGCGTGGAAGGAATGGGGAGAAGATGGGAGGAGGAGGTGGAGAGGAGATGGGGAGGAGGTGGAGCGGAGGAGAGGGGAGGGATGGGGAAGAGCGGGGAGGAGGTGGAGAGGGACGGGGTGGAGAGGAGAGGGGAGGTGGAGAAGAGGAGGTGGAGAGGGGAGGGGAGCAGAGGAGAGTATAAGAAGTAAAGTAGACGAGCTTGAGGCTCAGTTAGGGATTGGTAGATATGAAATTGTGGGGATTACTGAGACGTGACTGCAGGAGGATCGGGCCTGGGAACTTAATATTCAGGGTTATACATCCTATAGAATGGACAGGCAGGTGGGCAGAGGAGGGGGGTAGCTCTGTTGGTGAGGGATAGAATTCAGTCCCTTGCGAGGGAAGACATAGGGACTGACGAGGTAGAGTCACTGTGGATTGAGTTGGGGAATTGTAAAGGCAAGAAGACACTAATTGGTGTTATTTACAGATCCCCAAATAGTAGGGTGTAAGTTGCAGCAGGAGTTAAAACTGGCATGTAACAAAGGTAATGTCACTGTGGTGATGGGGGATTTCAATATGCAGGTAGACTGGGGAAATCGGGTTGGTTCAGGACCCAAGAAAGAGATTGTAGAATGCCTCTGAGATGGACCCTGAGCGCAGCTTGTAATGGAGCCAACCAGAGAAAAGGCAATTCTTGATTTAGTGTTGTCCAATGAACCAGATATGATAAGAGAACTCGAGGTAAAGGAACCACTTGGAGGTGGTGATCATAACATGATTAGTTTTAATCTGCAATTTGAGAAGGAGTAGGTTAAATTGGAAGTGTCAATGATGCAGTTGAACAAAGGGGACTATGAAGGCATGAGTGATTCCTGGGATGTCAGGACTGTCCTATGAAGAAAGACTGGATAGACTTGGTTTATACTCTCTAGAATTTAGGAGATTGAGAGGGGATCTTATAGAAACTTACAAAATTCTTAAGGGGTTGGATAGGCTAGATGCAGGAAGATTGCTCCCGATGTTGGGGAAGTCCAGGACAATGGGTCACAGCTTAAGGATAAGGGGGAAATCCTTTAAAACCGCGATGAGAAAAACTTTTTTCACACAGAGTGGTGAATCTCTGGAACTCTCTGCCACAGAGGGTAGTTGAGGCCAGTTCATTGGCTATATTTAAGAGGGAGTTAGATGTGGCCCTTGTGGCTAAGGGGATCAGAGGGTATGGAGAGAATGCAGGTACAGGATACTGAGTTGGATGATCAGCCATGATCATATTGAATGGCGGTGCAGGCTCGAAGGGCCGAATGGCCTACTCCTGCACCTAATTTCTATGTTTCTATGAGAGGGGAGCTGGCCAAAGTAGACTGGAAAAGGGGTCCTAGCAGGAATGACGGTGGAATAGCAATGGCAGGAATTTCTGGGCATAACCCGGAAGAAGCAGGATCATTTAATTCCAAAGAGGAAGAAAGATTCTAAGGGGAGGAGTAGGCAACTGTGGCTGACAAGAGAAGTTAGGGATAGAATAAAACTAAAAGTTTCAGAATGGCAGGCAGTGGCGAGTGGAGTGCCGCAAGGCTCGGTGTTGGGCCCGCAAGTATTTACCATATAAATTAATTATTTGGAAGAGGGAATTGGGAGCAACACTAGCAAGTTTGCGGATGACACAAAACTGGATGGTAGTGTGAACTGTGAAGAGGATGTTAGGAGGTTGCAGGGTGACCTGGATAGGTTGAGTGAGAGGGCAGATGCGTGGCAGATGCAGTATAATATAGATAAATGTGAGGTTATCCACTTTGGCGGCAAAAACAAGGGGGCAGATTATTATCTCAACCGAGTTAGGTTAGGTGAGGGGGAGGTGCAGCAAGACCTGGGTGTCCTTGTACACCGGTCACTGAACGTTGGCGTGCAGTTACAGCAGGCAGTGAAGAAAGCTAATGGAATGCTGGCCTTCATAACAAGAGGATACCAGTCTAGGAGCAGAGTGGTTCTGCTGCAGTTGTATAGGGCTCTGGTGAGACCACATCTGGAGTATTGTATACAGTTTTGGTCTCCTAATTTGAGGAAGGACATCCTTGTGATTGAGGCAGCGCAGCGTAGGTTCACGAGATTGATGCCTGGGATGGCGGGAGATTGAAACGACTAGGCTTGTATTCACTGGAGTTTAGAAGGATGAGGGGGAATATTATAGAAACATCTAGATTACTAAATCTCTGAATCACTACAGGATGATTGGGGGAAGGTGCAGGGTAAATGGATGGTGGGTCAGTAAGGGATGAATGTGTGGATTAGTACAGGATGCGTGGATTAGTACAGGATGGATGGGGGAATCAGTGCAGGATGGATGGAGGAGGTGCAGGATGGATGGGAAAGGGGTAAGTACAGGATGAATTGGGGAACCAGTGTAGGATAGAATGGGGGGGGGCGGGTATGGCGGCAGGAGAATTTATGCGAGGTGGATAAGGTGATCAGCGCAAGATGAATAGATTGGGGGGGGTGTAGATGTGGAGGGGAGCACAGGGGATGTCAGTGAGGACTGAATAGAGGCGGGAATGGGGATCAGTGTGGGATGTAGAGGAGGGGTCCCAGGATAAAGAGGGGGGGGGGGGTTGGAAGGGGCGTACAAGAGAGAGAGAAGGGGGGCGAGGTGGGGAGGAAGGAAGGTCAGCGCACCTTGGACAACATCGCCCGCTGCCTTGGCCGTTGGGAATTTCTCCCCACCACCTCCCTCCGCCAGCCAACGGTGCCGAGCGGTGCAGCTTAAAGAACCTGTAGCTATAGTATCTTTGGTGCAGCTGCTTCATCTATCTATCTATATTACTAAAACTCTGATCTTGACCGCTTTTGCCCCCCTGTGCTGCGATTTCTGACAGAACGCCGCCACCTACGGCCATCATTTTTGGCCACCTTGCTCAGAGCCCCCTTCCGCCGTATGGGTGTGGAGGAATTTTTCTGTCGATATAAAATTAGAGAGATATTAATGTTTTTACAAAATTCCCCATTCTCTCTGCTGCCCCCGCTGGCGGCAGGGGGAGGGACTATAAAACCAAGGAAGTGTCGTGCCTCATTCAGTCTCTGCCAGACCAGGAAGCAAGAAGGTCATGGCTCTCTGAGCTGCGAATAACACTGAGCGCACGTCTACTACACGGCGAGTCCCCTGTAAATTGGCTGCATCCCTTTTTAACAAGTTTGTGTTCACAAAATGAATTTTGGTTGTCGGGTGGCTGCAGCCCGATTGTTTGCCTTGATTTGGCTTTTAAAATAGTTGCAACAGTTGGATGCCTGCCCACGCATCCATACGGCGCACAATGTCTATACTAGCCCTCAGGAAACCAGTACCTTCAGCCCGCAACACCCATACTAGCGCAACAGATAGCTGGCTCGAAGTGTCGAATGGCCTCCTCCTGCACCTATTTTCTATGTTTCTAGGAGAAGGGAGGGGAGAGGCAAGGAGACGGGAGGAGAGGGGAAGGGAGTGAATGCTCAGACTTGCACATTGTTGAGTCCAGGGCGGTCTAAGTCGTGACAGATAGCGGAGGTGATCAGAATGAGGATTTCGATGGGAGCGAGCTGTTCCTGTGGGGAAGAGAGAGGAGGGGGTGGAAGTGGGAAGGGGAGAGAGACAGAGGGGGAGAGTGGGAGGAGGGAGGGAGGGAGAGAGAGAGAGGGAGGGGGAGAGGGGGAGAGGGGGAGTGAGAGAGAGAGGCTCGCTCTAACCTGGAGTTCACAGAGGTGGACCAGTCCATGCATCATTTGAATGACCGAGAACGAATGATGGAAATTGTGAAAGGGATTGTCCTTATACTTCTCCTGGACGTTTAACAGTGGGAGGGGAAGAGAAGGGAGGAGAGGGGAAAGGAGGGGAGGAGAGCGTACACACCTGGTTACAGGACATTCGGCCCATCTATACCATGCTGACATGTCCCATCCTGACACCCCCCCCCCAACTGACACAGGAGAGAGCGTGGGGGAGTGTGAGAGAGGGAGGGAAAGAGGCGAGTGGGAGTGGAAAAAGATGGAGGGAAGAATGAGGTAGAGTGATGATAGAGGGGAGAGAGAGGTCTTTTATCTTCCGTTCCCTCCCTCATTCTCTCTCGCTCTTTTGGTCCCTCTCACTTCCCCCCTCTGTCCCCCCTCTCCCCCTTCTCTCTCCCCCCCCCTACCCCTCCCCCTATCCCTCTCTCCGTCCCCCTCTCCCTTTCTCTCACTCCCCCTATCCCTCTCTCTGTCTCCCCTCTCCCTTTCTCCCTCTCTCTCCCTCCCCCTTCCCCCCTCTCACTCCCCCCCCCTCTCTGCCCCCCCGTCTTTCTCTCTCCCTCCTTCCCCCCCCCTTCCTCCCTCTATCACCATCTTCTCCCCCCCCTCTCCCCCCTCTCTTCCTTTCTCTCCCCCCCCATCCCTCTCTCTATCTCCGTCTCTGTCCCCCTCTCTCCCTCCCCCTCTCTGCCCCCCCCCTCTCTCCCCTTCCCCCCCTCTCACCCCTCCTCTCCCTCCCCCCCCTCTCTCCCCCCCCTCTCTCCCTCCCCCTCTCTCCCTCCCTCCCCCCCCTCCCCCATCTCTCCCTCTCTCTCTCTCCCTCTATCTATCTCCCTCTATCTCCCTCCCTCTCCCTCCCTCTCTCCCTCCCTCCCTCACTCTCCCTCCTTCTCTCTCTCCCTCTCCATATCACTCTGTATCTCTCCCTCTCTCTCTCCTTCCCTCCCTCTCTCTCCCTCTCTCCCCCTCCCTCCCTCTCCCCCTCTCTCCCTCCCTCCCACCCTCTCTCTCCCCCTCCCCCCCCCCCTCTCTCCCCCCTCTCTCTCTCTCCCCCCCTCACACTCCCTATCTTTTCCCTCTCTCTGTCCCTCTTACTCGCTCCCTCTCGCCCCCCCCCCCCCCCCCCCCCCTTACCTCATTCGGAGCCCATTGCCAGACGTCAAAGGTTGGAGTATTCAATGCCTCGATTGTCTCAGGGGAGAGAGTGTACTGGGTTAGAGAGGGGAGGAGGGAGAGAGAGGGGGGTGGAAGGGAGAGGGAGGAGGGGGGGGGAGGAGAGAGGGGGTGGGAGATGGAGGGGATGGGGTGAGCGAGAAAGGGCAGGTCAATACCACAGAGAAAACTCCCTCCCTCCCTGGGAATAGGGGAGGGGGTTACATAGACAGGGGGAGTGGAGGAAAGGGGGGAGAAGAAGGGATTACTACCTTCGGGTACGATGGTATATCGCGTCGTGTGGTGAGTCTTCGACTCAATGGGGGAAGGGGGAAACACAGATCCATGGAGGGCTACGGGGGAAGAGAGAGAGGGACGTCAGCTCCACAATTACCCCTCCCCTCCCCTCCCCTGCCCACCCCATAAAGGATGGTGGTGCAGGCTGGAATTCCCTCTTATTGCTGATTATTGATGAGTCTTGGTTCTTCCCTCTTCACCAGTTCCTCCTGCAGCTTCTCGATCTCTCTCTGGCATTTCTCCATCTCCACTCCTCCCGCTCTCTGCTGGAAAACAAGTGGTGGAATTCCCCTTTAGTTCAGAGACACAGCGAAGAAACACGCCCTTCGGCCCATCGAGTCCATGCCGCACATATAAAACCAGGGAGCCCAGCGTAGGTTTACAAGGTTAATTCCCGGGATGGCGGGACTGTCATATGCGGAGAGAATGGAACGGCTGGGCTTGTACACGCTGGAGTTTAGAAGGATGAGAGGGTATCTTAGCTTTACTCGCTAGAATTTAGAAGATTGAGGGGAGATCTTACAGAAATTTACAACATTCTTAAGGAGTTGGACAGGTTAGATGCAGGAAGATTGTTCCCGATGGTTAGGCAGTCCAGAACAAGGGGTCACAGTTTAAGGATAAGGGGGAAATCTTTTAGGACCGAGATGAGAAAAACATTTTTTCACACAGTGGTGAATCTCTGGAATTCTCTGTCACAGAAGGTAGTTGAGGCCAGTTCATTGGCTATATTTAAGTTAGATGTGGCCCTTGTGGCTAAAGGGATCAGGGGGTATGGAGAGAAGGCAGGTAGAGGATACTGAGTTGGACGATCAGCCATGATCATATTGAATGGTGGTGCAGGCTCGAAGGGCCAAATGACCTACTCCTGCACCTATTATCTGTTTCTATATTTCTATCTTATTAAAACATATAAGATTGTTAAGGGTTTGGACATGCTAGAGGCAGGAAACATGTTCCAGATATAACCATATAACAATTACAGCACGGAAACGGGCCATCTCGACCTTTCTAGTCCGTGCCGAACACGTATTCTCCCCTAGTCCCATATACCTGCGCTCAGACCATAACCCTCCATACCTTTCCCGTCCATATAACTATCCAATTTATTTTTAAATGATAAAAACGAACCTGCCTCCACCACCTTCACTGGAAGCTCATTCCACACAGCCACCACTCTCTGAGTAAAGAAGTTCCCCGTCATGTTGCCCCTAAACTTCAGTCCCTTAATTCTCAAGTCATGTCCCCTTTTTTGAATCTTCCCTACTCTCAGTGGGAAAAGATCCACGTCAACTCTGTCTATCCCTCTCATCATTTTAAAGACCTCTATCAAGTCCCCCCTTAACCTTCTGCGCTCCAAAGAATAAAGACCTAACTTGTTTAACCTTTCTCTGTAACTTAGTTGCTGAAACCCAGGCAACATTCTAGTAAATCTCCTCTGTACTCTCTCTATTTTGTTGACATCCTTCCTATAATTAGGCAACCAAAATTGTACACCATACTCCAGAATTGGCCTCACCAATGCCTTGTACAATTTTAACATTACATCCCAACTGTATGTTAGGGGAGTCCAGAATCAGGGGCCACAGTTTAAGAGTAAGGAGTAAGCCATTTAGAACAGAGATGAGGAAATACTTTTTCTCACAGAGTGGTGAGTCTGGAATTCTCTGCCTCAAGAGGGTGGTGGAGGCAGGTTATCTGGATGCTTTCAAGAGAGAGCTAGATAGGGCTCTTAAATATAGCGGAGTCAGGGGATGTGGGGAGAACGCAGGAACGGGGTACTCATTGTGGGTCTCATCCCACACACACTAAGGGACAATTTACTGAAGCTTTTTAGGCAGCATCTCTGTGGAGAACGTGGACAGGTACAAAGTGCTGCAGTAACTCAGCGGGACAAGCAGCATCTCTGGAGAGAAGGAATGGTCGACGTTTCGGGTCGAGACCTTTCTCCCTTCTCTAATCCTTCTCTTTCAATATTGTTTCTAGAGGCTCAAAGTTCCCTCATGGGGGCTTGTACGTATTGGCAACGCTCTGGGACAGTAACACTAATGGGAGAACTGGGAAGGGGGAGGAGATGGAGAGAATGGGAAAGCAAGGGTTACTTGAAGTTAGAGAAGTCAATATTCATACCACTGGGGTGTAAGCTGCTCAAGCGAAATATGAGATGCTGTTCCTCCACTTTGCGCTGGGCTTCACTCTGACAATGGAGGAGAATTGTGGATGCAACCGAGACCATCACACACACAAACCAACCTCCTTTCCATCCATCCATCGCCTCCATCCCCATCCAGAGAGTTGTGGACAGTTGCCCAGACCATCACGCACACGCACAAACCTAGACACAAAATGCTGCAGTAACTCAGCGGGACAGGCAGCATCTCTGGAGAGAAGGAATGGGCGACGTTTCGGGTCAAGACCTTTCTCCCTTCTCTAATCCTTCTCTTTCAATATTGTTTCTAGAGGCTCAAAGTTCCCTCATGGGGACTTGTACGTGTCTCTGTCTGCCCTCCCCACCTTACACCCCTCTCCCCGTCTCGGTAACCCCATTCAAAAGGCCTGTTTTCGCGCTGTGTCTCTAAACTAAACACAGAACGAGTGTGTGAATGGGCGATCGCTGGTCGGCACGGACTCGGTGGGCCGAAAGGCCTGTTTCCGCGCTCTATCTCTAAAACTAAACACAGCAACTTGTTGGTGAGCTTGTTACTGAACATGTTCCATACCCTCAAGCCTGTACTCCAACAGGGTGAGTTTACTACGGAAATCCCTCTCAATCTCATCCATTTTCAGATACCTGGGAGTCGGCAAAGAGGGAGGGAGGGGGAGGGGGAATGGGAGGAAATATATATATTTAAGATCGAGACAAAAATGTTGGAGTAAATCAGCGGGGCGGGCAGCATCACTGGAGAGAAGGGATGGGTGACGTTTCGGGTCCAGACCCTTCTTCAGACAGAGTCGGGGCAGAGGGAGACACACAGAGATAAGGAGGTGTGAAAACGGGGCAGGGAGGATTGAGATTGAGGAAGATGTCGGTTGGATGAAGGTGACAAGAAACCAAACGGAGATAAAATATAACTTGAGACTCGGCTCGCCAACGTTCCCGCTCCCAAATATGGGTCAAAAGGTCAAAATACGGGACAAATTCCCCGACTGGGCCGTGGCTGGGTGAATGATGAGTTGGCCCGGGTGCTGGACTGCACACAAAGCCCAGCCGGCGGGCGAGCTGAGGAGTTTTGGCCCAGTGCCCCGTCCAACTCCTGAACCGGTGATCGGCCCGTGAAAAGAAGGGGTGGTGGTGGTGTCGGTGGTCAGCGAAGGTCCGAAGGTTAGACAGCTGGCCGGGCTGCCAACTGACCTACAGTGCCCCGGGCGAGGCGCTGCTGCTGCTGCTGCACTTCATGGGCTGCACTACGTCGGGGACGGGCGAGGCGGTGCCGGATGACCCGACAGTCCCCTGGACCCGAGTAGTAGCGGTCAAATACGGGACAAGAGCGGTCCTGTATGGGACAAAACCAGCTTTGGAGGCCATGTACGGGATGTCCCGGCTAATACCTTTACAGTTGGCAACACTATCTGGGACAGTAACACTAATGGGAGAACTGGGAAGGGGGAGGAGATGGAGAGAGAGGGAAAGCAAGGGTTACTGTAACGGGTATAGCTTGGACCCAATAGCAACACAGAATCAGGCAGGTATAATTGGTAATGAACTTTATTAAGATACCGTAACACAGAGTAGTAACACAGGAATGGGTACACCGTACTCACACAGAGGCTCAGGATCGAGCGAGGGTTCCGAAGAGGGGCAGGCAGGAGACATAGTCGGGGTAGCGGAAGGTCCGGTAACCAGGAGATCCAACACACGATGCAAACAAACCAGCGAGGGACAGACGAAAGGAGAGTCGAAGCCAGGCAGGAAGTCGAGGAGCCGTTGCAGGGATACACCAAACAGCCCAGGAGAGAGGCAGACAGAAACCAGGAGGTCGAGGATAGAAGGCTGAGGTGATGTCCGGGAAGACGACAGGACGGAATGGTCAGGGGCAGGCAGGTTCGAATCCGTGTAGGCAGACGGGAAATCGCTGGAGAGTCTTGCATGAATGCTGAGAACAATCTGGCACTGTGTGCACGGTGAGGAGAGTCCATATACCAGGTTAATAGGTGATCAGAGGCAACAGAGTGCAACAGGTGAGGAGAGTTGGGCTGATGAGAGGGGAGTGGCAGGTGAGGAGAAGGAGGGACCGGTGGAAAAGTACCAGGAGGTGAAGTGGATGAGAATGAGGAGAGGGCAGACTGTGACAGTTACTTGAAGTTAGAGAAGTCAATATTCATACCG